>NC_135239.1:49449078-49750215 GCF_051348905.1 Ranitomeya variabilis | reverse complement strand
CCCCCGGTCATGTGCACGACCTCATAACATAACATCGGTCCAAATGCGAACCAATGTTTTTACAGATTGCACTCAGATCAAAAATACGCTTGTTTGCACCTGCCCTGAGTTGAACTTTCAAAGCTGAAGCTTAATTTATTTTATTATTTGCTTAAACACAGTTTACAGGGCTGGAATGGTTAAAAAAACTTTAACTATTGATGCCTTGGTTTTGTTTTAGGATATGTTCCTACGGTCAGTAAAAGCTGCGGGTTGGACACTGTGTACATCTGCAATGTCCAACCTGTAGAGGCCAGATGTTACAGCATAGAGGATGAGATTTCAAGAAATCCCATGTCCACTATGCGTCCATTGGCACCCATGTCTTCTCTGCAGAGATGGACATGCGGCGCGTCTTTCTAGACCGCAGCATGTCAATTTATCTTGCAGAGACGCTCAGTCTCTGCATGATAAATATCACCCTTCCAAAGGATTGGACGCGGTGATTCTGCACGGTCCAATGAACACATGCGGAATCACCTGCGTTCAAAAGCTGGCAGTGCTTTGGATGCAGTGGACATGTGCTGCGTCCAAAGTGCTGCCAATTACTGACCATGGGCACATACCCTAAATGTGTTTCACTTGCACTTTACAAGTTACCTGATTACTTTGTTTTGCAAATAATTGTGATTCCAGTAATACCGAATTTATATAAAGTTTGCCTAAAAATAATAAAACTCAAAAGAAAAATGATGTTGCTCTATATTTTGTAACCAATAACTTTTTTATTATACCATCAATGGAGCAGTAGGAGGACTTGTTTTACAAGGGTTGAGTTGCAGTTACAGGCAGGTGTGGATGTGTAACATGGTGTACTCACCATGTTTGGGGCAGGTTGAGGTCCCCAGTCTGCTCCACACACCTTGGGACTCCACTATTGATATAACTAGAGATGCGCTGATCAGGCAAAATTCAAAATTCTCTGTTTGCGTGGCTGTTCGAGGAAATTTGATTAGCAAAGAAATTATTCTCCCCGAATTCCTTTTCCCTTTTTATGCTGTGGAGTCTTTATCCAGTCCCCAGAGCATAATAAACATAATATGCAAAAAATAAAAATGATCCTTGTACTCTCCTTACTGCTCACTTCTCTGGCTCCATTGCTCCTCACCATTCCCTGTCCAGTCTTTGCCGAATATTCTGATCACCAGCCCCAAGCTCTGAAATCCCTGTGTCTCACATACTAGGCTGGGACTTCCAGCTCTGATGAGGCCAAGGATGGATCTGTGCAATGGTGCATAAGGTTATGCCATCATGATGTAACGATGTGCGTTGTGATTTTGTGCGTGAATATGTAAAACTGGGGATCTTGGCACTTTCAGCAGCGATCAAGAGAGGCAATGAGGACCAGACCATTGACAGTAAGGAGCAGAGGGGCCAGAGAGGTGAGAGGTAAGGTGAGGATAGGTATTTTTTAAATCTTTTGATATTTTGATAGCACTGTACAGTGTAGAAATATGGTGACCAGAGAATTATGAAAAATGCCACAAATGCAGATTTTTGGTGAATGTGGATTTTTTTCAAATTTGAGTATTATTCAATTCCACTTGAATATATTTTTTCATCTCCACACTGTATATGTCACATGTCAGGCTGTATTAAAGTAAAAGCTATACTTAGCCATCCCTTATTTTGTGACATATTTAAAATGCAATGTGCAGTTATCTCTTTAAAAAATTACCTAGAATAAAGGTGACAAATTGAGCTTTTTGATAAATCTTATGCATTATAGAAGAAAATGCTACTCGTGCATTAAGACTTATGTACGTGTATATTTTTTCATGGAAATGTTCAAAATATCATGAAAAAAACAGCACTGTGTGCACTATAGGAGCTTTTCCCATCAAAATCCAGCAGAAACTTTTATGAGGATTTTGAAGGAGAAGCTATTTCTAAATCCTATCAGACATTTATTGCATATACTTTCTTTATGTCATAAATGTCACATACGGTAATATCACTTTAATTTTATTTCCACCCCCTGTTTTGATTCGGTATGACAATGTGGCCCTTGGGCCAAAAAAAGGTTGTGCACCTCTGATCTAAAGCATAATAAACATAATATGTAAAACATAAACAAAAAGGAAAACTTATACTCACCTCATCGGTTGCTTGTCGAACCCCTCACCTGCTTGCTGCCCACCATCTGGTCCTTGGAGCAGCCTCTTCTTTCCTCCATTGTGACCCACATCTCCCCGCTGTTCATTCTAGACCAGGAATTCAGGCCACAAACAGACGCCTTCGGCCTATCCAAGACTAGGCTCACTAGCCGCCATTCTTGTGGATCAAGAGCCCCATTATCATGATTGCCTGAGGTTGCAGCAGTTGCACCTCACAATATGTAATATTAACATGCCAGTTAGATTGCTGATTAGAGCTATCCAACACCAGCATATAAATCGGTCGAGTGCTATCAGATTTTTTATCGGATAGCACTTAGACCAATGTTATTCAATGGGGCAGTGCTGATGACGGATTTTTCAATGATAGAATCTGTCTGTGAAAAAAATCCCAGTATGCTGATATTTCACTCCAAAATAAGATGGGTGTGGAAAAAAATTCAGATGCCATACGGAGCCACACGATGAGCATCCAACATTACAGTTGCATAATGGGAACAGTTGATCAAAAAACAATTGCATACGGGCTGCATACGGATGACAAATGACACTTTTCTGGGTGAAAATAGGACAGATATTTTTTATGCTTTCATGTGACCCCAGTCTTATAGTGGTAATTAGGGCTGTAGGTTAGGGTGTAAGTTTGGGTTCTGGTACCCAACCCGTATTTGAACCTGAACTTTCTCTGTCTCTCCCCCTTGCCCTCCTGGACTTCCCCTGGAACTCCAAACATTAAGGCTACTTTCACACTAGCGTCGGGCTAGGCCCGTCGCAGTGCTTCGGGCCGAGGTCACCGACGCTAGCATTGTCTCCGCCGCACAATGGGGGCAGCGGATGCATTTTTCCAGCGCATCCGCTGCCCCATTGTGAGGTGTGGGGAAGTGCGGGGAGGTGGGGGCGGAGTTCCGGCCGCGCATGCGCGGTCGGAAAAAGCGGACTGTCAGGAGCAAAAAACGTTACATGTAACATTTTTTGCTCCCGGCGGAACGCCACAACACGGCGCAACCGTCTCACGATGGTTGCGACATGTGGCAATCCGTCGCAATGCGTCGCTAATGTTAGTCAATGGAGAAAAAAGGCATCCTGCAAGCACTTTTGCAGGATGCGTTTTTTCTGCAAAATGACGCATTGTGACGGATTGCAGTTAACGCTAGTGTGAAAGTAGCCTAAAACAGACTTCCAGCAGAAGTCCGTGTTCAGAGTTTAGCACTGGACAATAAGTGTCTGGTACTAACCCCGAACTTTTAAGTTTGGGTTCGCTCATCTATAGTGGTAATGTGTAAGTAGTTTGCATGCTTAAAGGGAGTCTGTCACCCCCAAAATCATATAGGAGCTGTGGCCACCAGCATCAGGAGCTTATCTACAGCATTCTGTAATGCTGTAGATAAGCCCCCGATGTATCCTGAAAGATGAGAAATAAAGGTTGCGCCGGAGCCACAGCAAGAAGACAAGAAGAGGACGTCATCGTATGAAGATAGGAGGCCCTGGACCGAACCGCGACACCCATCGGACCCCGACCGCAGCAGGACCGCCCCTGGGTGAGTATAATATAACCTTTATTTCTCATCTTTCAGGTTACATCGGGGGCTTATCTACAGCATTACAGAATGCTGTAGATAAGCCCCTGATGCCGGTGGCTACAGCTCATATACGATTTTGGGGGTGACAGGTTCCCTTTAAGTGCTGGTAGACTTCATGCTATAGTAGCACCAGCTTTTGAATACTGATGAAAAGTCAAATATAATCTACATTATTTGATTATACGCTATGAAAGGAATATCACATTTCTAGAAATTGAAAATCCTTGTAAACAATGAAGGCAACCAGTTAAAATTTTCAACTCTATGGTGCAAAGTTAAAAAACATCTATTTAAAATGTATTGAAACGGAGAGACTTGACATTTGAAATTCTGATGTTCCTATTATGAGAAAGGTTGCTCAGCGTAGTTTTGTTATGAAATGAAATATTAAAATTTCACAATACAGTTTTGATGAAGTACAATTTGCCTAGCTTGCATATAATAAAGAAATTAAATGCTTATCAAGGGAATAGAGGGAAAAATTAGAGCCCTGGCTGAACATCTGCTTGGAATTTTATTATCCTGTCCTGCTGACATCATTCCTCCCTCGTTGTTGCTTCGAGATTGACAGCTGAATATTACTTGGATATCTGTTGTAAATATAATTCATTCTCTCTCAAGCGGAGAGCACTGAATACATTTATATCTAACCAGCAATAAAAGGGTCAATTGACTATTTTTTTTATTTTCATATTGGAAATTGTGTGCTTTGTTTTGAATCACTTTTTTTTTCTACTTTTTCTACCTATGACATTTGTAGATGCCAGTGCCAGATTGTAGTCTAATATGCTGTAGCAAAAATAGACCATTGACATGAAGTGAAATGCCAGTTGATATCTCGGTAAGCAGCGGCATTCTTCTTTATTGTGAGACTGATATACTGTAGAGCATAAGCAGTGTGGTCTTAAGGGAGATAAATGATCAGATCATTAATGTTAAGATTACATGGTTTGGCTGCATACCAGTAGAATTCTGCAACGTTTTATTTCTTATCTTGCTGCTATGCATATGCAGAAACACTTCTAGACATTCATGAAGACGGAGACCATGAACCCCTGATTTTTGGAAGAAACAAAGAAACAACTTTATTCTTTTAGAATATTCTTAATTCTTTAGATATACTCATAACAAATGTGACCTTCTTATCAAAGGGGTGTCAGTCTAGACATTGGTAGCTAGGCATGAGCAGATCGGATGGGATTCTTATTCCACAAACCATGTTAATTTTTCAAAAAAATTTAATTTGTAGCAAATTTATTGTGCACAAGTTGAATTTCCCTATTATGCTCTGGGGTCTGCAGAGACCTCAGGGCATAATAAATGTAGGATGTAGAAAAAGAGACAAACACATACTCACCTGGCCTCTTACCCCCACTGCTCATTATTCCTCTAAGGATCTTCATTGCCTCTCCTAACAGCAGCTGCATACTGAAACCCTGGGTGGTAAGAAGAGGCACCAAGGGCCATAGGGGGGACTGGGAGCAGCAGAGGTGATTGGTGAGCATTAGTTTTATTGTTTGTTTTTTAACTTTTTGCTGGCCTACTTTGGTTCAGCAAAATAGTGGCCTGCCAGCTTAACGGATCTCAATGGCTGATTTTTTTTGTCAGGCAGCTGCCTGAGGAGTTAGTTGCTGTCTTACAGAGAATAGAGGAATGCTTTATTAAGCCAAGCATCCTTGTGTATGGTGGGGACAGATAAGTTGTGATAGGTAGCCTTCAGCTGTTTGTCCAACAGCTGCTTAATGTGTTTGGCTAGTTTTCTGCTCCTCATGACTTTTTCGTGTGACTTTTATCCTTCAACATCAACGTGAGATATTTTCCGATTTCTTTACTACTTCATTCTGCCTTTATTCAATATTTTGTTGCATCATGTTGGTTATTTATTACGTTTCACTGTTTAATAATGATTAAGAAGTACTGATTAGCATAGACCAGTGTTTTTCAGTCTTCAAGAATTGCCAGTAGGTCATGATTTAAGGATTTCCTACCAAAGAAAGTGTGTGTTAATTTCTGAGACACTAACAACAATTCCACTACTTGCATATTACTAAAGAAATCCTAAAAACATGACCTTTTGATAGTGATGGACAACCCGAACTGTAAAATTCGGGGTCCATACTGAACACCTACTGTTCGGGCATGGACTTCTCAAGGAAGTCCGGGTTACTGTTTCGGTTCGGCATCCCAAACATTGGGTGTTTCCTATGCAATTGGCATATAAACATATAAGGGGAAGATAGGTACAGTAAATACCCCTTATAGAAAGTCATCTATCTCCAGACTGTGCTCACAAGAGTGATAACCTGCAGCAGAGTGATGGAATCTGATGTGGCTGAGAAGGTCATGTGAATCAGCAACACTCACATCAGCCGCACCTGTTTTCATTCTTATTAGTGTCAGCAGGCGTAGGTTCATGGTATACTCTCTCATCAGCCGACACATCTGTGATTACAGGTACATTTTTACCGCCAGTCACAGCTGCTTTTGTCTGACCTGTGGTAATAATCTTACCGCCAATCAGAGCCTCCGGTTTTCTCACGCTGCCATTCAGACATGTCAGCTGTTTTGAACCTAAAATAAAATAGTCATATTAAAATAACCTAGTCATGTTAGGTGTCTATGAACTCGTAATAACCTGGAGAATCATAATGGCAGGTTAGTTTTAGCATTTAGTGAACCTAGCAAAAAAGCCAAACAGAAAACAAGTGTGGGATTGCACTTTTTTTGCAATTTCACTGCACTTGGAATTTCTTTCCCGTTTTCTAGTACACAACATGCTAAAACCAATTATGTCATTCAAAAGTACAACTTGTTTCACAAACAACAAGCCCTCACATGGCCATATTGATGGAAATATAAAAAAGTTATGGCTCTGGGAAGGAGGGGAGCGAAAAACGAACACGGAAAAACGGAAAATCCCAAGCTCATGAAGGGGTTAACATCTTACTACGTACTGATTTGAGAGTCAACTGAATGATTAACCTGCATTCAGAACGATTTCATGTCCTCTAGTGAAAGGGTTGTATTATTAAGCTCTTCTATTTATTTTCACTAATTAAAAGCAGAAACTGATAACTCATCTATTTATTTTTATTCCAGAATTTTTTATTTTATTTTCTGTAATGATAATGGGATGGTGTAGGAGCTTTTATGATCTGCCGCTAACATCATTAAGAGATGTGCTTTCCACAGGAATCTATGGTTGCCAGATGATAAATTTACTTCTGTTGAGAGAGTTTTCTGGATATGCGCTGTGATCTGTTTCAAAGTAGAGTTGATGAAATCTCACGGAAATTCATTTTGGGCAGATTCACTCAATTCATGGCATGGGAAAAAAATTGTTGCTAATCAAATCTTCTAGGTAGGGGTTAAGAAAAAAAACTCTTAGAAATCCATTTTCCTTGTCTCTCCTTTTACTTGTCCCACTGTCGCTGCAACTCTTCCTTCCTTCGATTTGATACTCTTACTTCTTCTGATCAGTTTCTCTTTCTTCTCCTTCTCCCTTTGGTCTTCTTGTGATTCACACATGGACATGCTACTTTGCCAGTGCTGCCATACCTATTAGAATAATTTTTTGTGCCCCAATCTCACACCACAATCTGTTTCTGATGAAGATCTGAGTATAAAATTCTCGAAACGTCATATGATTACTTGGAGATTGTTATCAAAAGAAAATCTAATTCTACACTTGGAATGCCAAGTTCTCTATATTTCTCAAATTTTAGGTGTCGGTCTTCTTGTGCACCCACAGTGCAGTAGTTTCATGTATCCTTTTGCTCTATTGGATCTTGTGAGATTGCGCTTACTGAGTGTGTTGGCGGACACTTGCTTGGCACGGGATTAAAGCACGCAGGAGTGGTTTTCTCACATAAATCAGTCTATTTGGTTTATTCAGGTATCATAAACCACATAACGCAAAGTTCATTTCATTACATCCACGAACATATTATGGCCACCAGTCTGTTCATGTAGCAGATAAACCTCTTTGCCGTATATTGCAACCCCCTTTGTCTGGGGTTACCTTCCAGGAGCTCCACTCCTCACGCTGACTCCTTGTCAGTCCTGGCTCCGTCAACACAGATGCCATCCCTGGATCTGTAGGTACATGGTCTCACCAGGTGCTGTTCAGGAAATCTCCACTCACAGGAGCTTCCAACACAGACCATCCAGACCCACGGTCTCTCCACATGCTCTTCAGGAAGTCTCCACTCGCCCAAACTTCCAACACAGACCTGACCTCTTTCAGGACCTACACACAGACCTTTTAGGTCCAAACACTCTGAGCCATGTGACCACACCATGGTCACATTATGTAGATGTAACCCCTCCCCTGGGTGGGAGGTGTGTATGGTTGGCCAGACCTAACCAGCTCTCCAACCAACCCTGCAAGGCTATACAAATACTTGTGGGACTACAGGTTCCAGAACAACAACATTACTTCAGGCTTACAGCGCAGACTTCCTCTGTGACACATACCACCCATTTACAATCATGCCGGACACAGTTTCATTATCACCATTACAGATACGCCTCTATGCGTATCCTGAGGAGCACATACAGCACCCCCTGGTTGTAACATGGGTCACTGCACCACAATCTAGAGCCAAATATATTAGTAATGCATCAATCTAGAGCTAGCTGCCTGAAAAACGTAAATATATCTTTCCTGATCAATAATTTAACTTTTTTTTAGGTTTCTTTATTTTCAGTACTTTTTGATTAATGCTGCTGTGATATGCAATGTACTTCACTAACCCCAGTGATGGACTAACAGTTTATTTAAAAGCAATTACTTATTGATTAATTGGATCTTCGGTAAGCCAAGGAGAAATATGACTTTCTTCCATGTGAAGCTTGTTTAAATCAGCAGAAACTGCATCAGTTTAAGAAGGCCATAAGGGAAGGATAATCTCTTCTAGATTCTCTGCATAATTAGTGTGATTATGCTACAAAAATCTGTTTACCAAGTGTTTAATCGTTAAAATATCAAGTGCTTTTACAGTTTTACAACTAAACATTACAATTCATGTCTGAACCCTCCTCCTGACATGTCTGAGCAGCTCAATAATAGAAGTAAGGCTGCAATAGATTTTGCCAAGGTCAAACCTTCACTATAAAGTCATTCTGGAGTCATTGTTCTATTGTCTTACATGAATATTTTGCATTTTATTTTCTGGTGTCTATTGTATCAAATGAGAATAGTAAACATAAATATGTGAACACCGTTCATGTAAAATATTGTGGAAAACAATGGGAAATATTGAAAAAATATAGTATATAGTATGCTTTGATCCTTTCTCACCAATGCAACACTTTAGATATGTATGCTTATATTCAGTGGATAATTGCAATAGCGGGGGGAATTTACACAGCTGTTGCACCTCCAGTATTGGGCTCCGCTTCCTTCATCCCTCGAAGCAACCTCCATATATGCTAGTTTATTAAATGTTAACCGTGCACTCACCCTAGAAATCATCATCCAAGACTTTTTTTCTTGCTCAGAAGTCTGTTCACCATCTGCCTTATCAGGTAGCAAGTGCGCGCTGTTTCCATGTGCTTTGCAGGAGTCACATTTCCTACTTAGTCCTGGTACTGTCAGGTGTCAGTTTATAAACTCAGCTCTGCTGTTACTGAGTGATATCTACAAACTCAGCTCTGCTGTAACAAGTTGCCTGATTTTCTACTTATCTCTGCATTTCCTGAGTGCTATCTGCACACCCAGTTCTTCTACATTAGTGTGCCTAATTCACTACTTGTCTATGTTTAGTCAAAGTTCTACCTGCAGACTCACTTCCAACATTGCTGCGGTACAGCCAGGCGCCTGATTGCTGACTGCAGAGTGTTATTTGCACCTCCAGCTCTGTTACTGAAACATGCATGTTTGTCTACTTTGCTCTGCTGTTCATGAGTGCTATCTGTACTCCCAATTCTGCAGCAACCATGTGCCTGACTGCCTATTCATTTGTGCTGATTTAAGGTGTTACCCATACACTCAGCTCTGCTGCAACAAGGTGATTCTAGATGTTGGCACATTCAACTCTGCTGCATCTGGCGTTTCTAGCTGTAATGATCCACATGTCTTCTGCCTCTATGGATCCTTTTTATTCCACATTCTGTTTGACTGGTCCAATTCCACTGTATCAATGTCTCTTGTCTATAGCTGCTTTCTCTAACCAACAGCTTAGCGATTCCTCCTCACAAGGAGAACCTTACCTGGGAGATTTACTAAAACTAAATGAACCAATTTTCTGTAACAAAATTCTGGGCAATTTCCATCTCACATAACTTGCAATATATCTGATAAATCTGGTGCACTTCATACATCTAGTCTAAAGATCCCCCAAAACATTAGATAGTTGTATGCCAAGCATCTTTTCAGATGACAGATATCTTTTTCAATTCTACTATGCATAGGAACATTTGAAAAAAGTGCTCATGTCTTCCATGTGAGAGAGACGCTACCAGGCTCTCTTGGAAATGGTTTATGTCTTAGGAGGCCAAAACAATCAGCTGTTAAAATTCAGCAATCTGAGTTCATCTCTCTCCTAACATAATTTGTCTGGTGAGAGTAATGAAGCCACCATATGCATTAGCCTGTCAACTGAACTCACTGATATGTTTGGACAATTTTAGTCCAATGTGTATAGGAGCCTTCAGTTTACATATTTAAAACAATGCAGTTTCCATAAATCTTCCCCAATTTATTGTAAAAATTGTGCCACATGTGGCGGGAAGATTCATCAACTCATACTGTCAAACACTTTGCAGAATCATGAAACTGGTGTTTTTAAATAAGGATATCTATGATAGAGAGGTGAATATGAGGGTTTTTTATACTTGGTGGTGTTAAAATGGTTAACAAGCCAATTTTATTCTGCAAAGTTTCATCTCATGGCAGTTGTGGCACCTCAGGAGTTCCGGTACCACAGTGGTGCTGCCTTCCTCTCGGGGAGGGTAGTGCCATACATGGAGACAAGTGGGATCCCTTTGGCAGGTAAGCTGTACACAAAACACATTCTAACTCCAGGCCAGAAGGGGGAGCTCAAAACCCTGTTTGAGGGGAACTTCCCTAAATTTCATCCTGGTCTGGAGGAGGAGTTAGTCAGTCTGTGTGAGACAAGAGACAGGAAAGGAGCTTGGAGGGAATTAGGAGCTCAAGGAGGTGACGATTGGGCCTCCTTTGAGCCAGAGTGCAGAAACCGGGCACCAGGAACCAGAGATTGTGTATAAGTGCAAGGTCCACAGTAGAACCGGAGGGCATAGGACTATACCTAAATTGCCCATACTAAACCTGAGGTACAGCAGCAGTTAGAACCTGGAGTCACCATGTCAGAGACCCCAAGAGAACAACTCAAGTTGCCTAACGTGCAGGTACTGTCCCAGGACAGGAGAGCGAAAGGGGTACCTTGCCAGCAAGCTACAGGTAGCAAGGGACCAGAAAACCAGCACATAGTGGAAGGCTCCCAACCTGACCTGCCAAGGGGATTTCTACTTGTTTTCATGCCTAGACTCCTTATGCACCTGTTGCCGGTACCCTGGACTGAGGCTGACTACTACTTCAGTAAACCAGGTAAAGACTGCAACCCTGTGTCCTCCGTTATTTACCGGCAACCAACCATCCTTGCCATACACCTTGGGAGCCGTGGGGACCCCGCTTCACCTGTGGGAAGCACCACCATCTTGCTGCAGTAACATCTCCCCAGAGAACCCCTTTAACCAGCATTGGTCCCCTCTGACCGAGAACCACAGGTGGAGTCACGAATAGACTTTATTCCAAAATACCCCTTAAAGACCTTTTCCCTTTAATTGAGTGCCCAGGGCCAATGATCGGGTTGCAGCCACCGTGACATCCCCTTTAAGTGTAACCGGACCCGGTACCAAGTAGCCCAGGCCCTGGCGGGCGACTCACAGTCATTGTTGAGGGAGGATGAGTACAGCAGAGCTGACAGCTTCCTGAGATGAGAGCTAGAGATGTTTGCATGAAACTCAGCTCTGCTGTACTCCACAAAGGTGAAAAGTTCTAAGAAGAGAACAGGGCTGTGTGCATTATTACATGTCTCACAGGTGAAAATATATTCTAAATTTCACACTGAGCATTTTCTTTTATTGTTATTTTGCATTCATGTCTCCTGCTAGTGTTTGGTCAATGTCACACAGAAGAAAAGGTACAAGCTACCAGAGATAAGTTCTTGCAAATGTCCCTTTGGACATAGCAGAAGTTAGAATCTAAACTGAACGAGGTAATCTCCGCAACTTTTGAAAGGTCCTCTTTAAAAGAATTGCTGCCCACAAGCTGATTTGTACAGTCAAGACATCAAACACTAATAAAATGTGACCTATATTTGCAAGGTTGTTGAAATTTTATGGGTCTACTGGAGTTTTCTTCACAAGGTAGAGAAAGACTTTTCCTGTTACTGTTAATTGATAACAATGGCTATTAATATCTGTGACGCTCGTCACTACGTACAGATAGGCCATGAGGCAGAGAAGTCAGAAATTTTAGAGATTAGTCAACTTGTTCAGAAAACGTTTGCCAATTTTAAAGTCGGCACAAACCTTGCACATTCGGGTTCATGTTCAAATTCCTGAGCATTTTCCTCAAAATTGTCAAAAGTTGGCCAAAGGTCAGTAAATTATTGAGTTTTCACTAAGGCTGTGTGCGCACGGCGGCTCTGATCGGCGGTAGCGTAAGATCGATATTGTCAGTCGGAGCTCTGCAGGGAAACATGGTCAGATTTCAGTGTGAACCTGCAGCTGTAACTGTGACTAGTGGTAAAAAGCTTACCACAGGTCACAGGCATCGACTGATGAGAGACTACTACTCCCATCAGCCCATGCCTGCTATCGCTGTTAACAGCGGGAGCAGGTGGTGGTTGATGGGCATAGTCATTAGTTGGTGCCTGTGCTCAAAGTAAACAAAAAAGTTAAAATAAAAACATAAATATTGCAATAAAAATAAAAAACACAGTATATGCTCATCTTTCATCTAATCTCTGAAGCCCTTGACTTTTATAATAAATAAAAGATAAAAAACACCACATGCTCACCTTAGCGCTTAATCCCCGATGTCTGTGTCACCTAAAAAAGAGAAGAAATAATAAACTACCATATCCCTCACCAATCTGCCATAATCCATACTTTCCTATGATGTTTCTGATCACTTGTAGAACACAAAGTTCTCACGCAGCAGAGGTGCCATAAGTGAGATCACCGGGGCTCATCAGCTGATGAACTCTGGTGAACTTTCTCACTGGTGCTCAGCGCTACACACTACAAAAGTAATTACAAGCTCCTGTCAGTGTGTCACTGGGTAGAGCAGTCACATTACTGACTGCTCTCTAAGTCATCAGGATTGTCGTGGGACATAATTTATGAATTGTCTCTTCACTACAGACAGCTGAAAAATATTGTTGTTTATTATTTAAATTAATTTGCAGGGGACATTGACTTAAGTGGACTGGGTAATTATGTGAACATGGCTTAATTTAGAATCAGCAGTGGAGTCTGTGTCATTGTTTCAAATAAATAACTTTATTCTGGGTGTATGTTTTTTATACAATATTACTATGGGGTTAGTAAAGGATAGTTGTCTCGGCTTGAGAAAGGCTTTTGGAAGCTGAAACATCACCACGCTATGTGGGCCTAATAAAGTCCACCTTTATCCTTGATTTTTTTTGAAGTGCTGCTTTCCATTTTTATCTCCATGTATTTGGCAAGTATATGGATTTGCTGCCAAGAGGCCTCTGCCCCCATCTAACTGAGTGTGCTGTTCTATTTTTCTCTAACTAGTTGTCTAATAGACGCCTCTCCATTACTAACCTCTGGGCTTAATGTCACCAGACAATACAAAGGAGACATCAACCCCACAATTATAAACCTCAATAGCCACCGCCCCCACAGGGCAAGTGGGAATAGCCAGGCAAAGTGCCAGAATTGGTGGATCTAATAGATGTGCCTTTTCTGGGGCGGTTGTGGGCTACTATTTTAAGAATGGGGGACCACTTCCCATGGCCCCTTACCAGGCTGAGAATACCAGCCCCCAGCTGTCAGCTTTAGCTTGGCTGGTTGTAAAAAATGGAGGGGGCCCCATGTCATTTTTTTAAATTATTTATTTAAAAAACAGCATGGTGACCCCTGTATTCTTGATAACCAGCCTTGCTAAAGCTGACAGCTGACAGTTGCAGCCCACAGCTGTCAGTTTTTCTTGGCTGGTTATCGAAAATACAGGGGAACCCTAGTAATTATTTTTCAATTTTGTATTTAAAGTGGAATTGAGGGGTCAATTGATGGCACTTTTCCAGTTGTCTGCCAATAATTGGAGCTGTTGTGACAGCTTTATGCTCCTCTGAAGGTGTTGTCTATGTGTTTGATTTTTCTTCCCATTGAATCCAATGGTGTCCGGTTATGTTTAGTGAATATTGGGAAGTTTGCCAAACATAGCTCAACCGAACCTTAAAAGGTTCACTCATCTCTAGTGGTCAGTACCAAGAGAGCATGTAGTAAACTGAGGAAAAAGAAGAAGGCATACGTCAGGAGTCAGACACAATCCGGGGTCAAAATACCAGAGAAATAGCAGATCTAAGCAAAGCGGCAAAAATAAATGAGCAGTCCAAAGGTCAGGCAACAATAGATCAGAACTTAACAGCATAGGAAACAGGCAAAAACACACCAGAGAGCAGAAACTTTGACTGGCAATGATCTGGGTCAGACCGCTCACCTAAATAGCAATATATGGATCACATTTACATAATGTCAATATTGTGTGTCATTGAACCTGCAAGCTCTTCAATGGAACCTAATAAATCAATCGATCTATCTATCTATCTATCTATCTATCGATATATGTAAACATATGTATGTATATACAGTATATTTATATATATATTTATATCTATAATATAACGCTGGGAGCGTCACTCTGTCCGAAGCTTTTATAGACTGCGCAAGCGCAAGCGCCGGCGCAGTCTGGACACCACAGAGTGACGCTCCCAGGAGATCGCGGTATGCGTAAACAGTGAACGCACACCTCGATCTCCACCGGAGAGGCAGGGACCGCCAGGAGGGTAAGTATATTCACCTGTCCCCCGGTCCAGCGCTGCGTGCGGCTCCGTCTCCGTGTCCCGGTCCTCTGCCTGTGACGTTCACAGTTCAGAGGGCGCGATGATGCGCTTAATGCGCGCTGCCTTCTGACTGAACAGTCACAGCCAGAGGAGCCGGAAGAAGCGGCGGGCAGCGCTGGAACGGGACAAACAGGTGAGTATAGCAAGTGCTTGGGGGCCTGAGCTGACGGCGATACCAGCATCTGACCCCCACAGCGCGCCGGTGTCCCCGCCTGCTCAGGCCCCCCAGCACTCGGTGCCCAGCAACAATAGGTGAGTATGGTATTTTTTTTTATATCGCAGCAGCATACGGGGCATATATTATGGAGCATGTTATGGGGGCCAATAACCATAATGGAGCAGTGTACGGGGGCATATACTATGGAGCATCTTATGGGGGCCATCAACCATAATGGAGCAGTGTACAGGGGCATATACTATGGAGCATCTTATGGGGGCCATCAACCATAATGGAGCAGTGTACGGGGGCATATACTATGGAGCATCTTATGGGGGCCATCAACCATAATGGAGCAGTGTACAGGGGCATATACTATGGAGCATCTTATGGGGGCCATCAACCATAATGGAGCAGTGTACAGAGGCATATACTATGGAGCATCTTATGGGGGCCATAAACCTTTATGGAGCAGTGTACGGGGCATATAATATGGAGCATCTCATGGGGGCCATAAACCTTTATGGAGCAGCGTATGGGGCATATGGATGGGAGCAGCAAATTACAGAACGGTGGCTGTTATGACCCCAGTGGACAGGGTCTCAGAGGAACGTGTAAGTCTGCAAGATACAAAAATCCAGCTCATAGGGCTGTGGTAACTGGGTTGACCAAATAGCTACTCCTAACGCCAACACTAGAAGTAGCCGGGGATCATGCCTACGGTGATCGCTAGATGACTCGCGCCAGCCGGAGAATCTAACTACCCCTAGGAGAAGAAAACAAAGACCTCTCTTGCCTCCAGAGAAAGGGACCCCAAAGCAAGATACAAGCCCCCCACAAATAATAACGGTGAGGTAAGAGGAAATGACAAACACAGAAATGAACCAGGTTCAGCAAAGAGAGGCCAGCTTACTAATAGCAGAATATAGCAAGATAACTTATCTGGTCAACAAAAACCCTATAAAAATCCACGCTGGAGATTCAAGAACCCCCGAACCGTCTAACGGTCCGGGGGGAGAACACCAGCCCCCTAGAGCTTCCAGCAAAGGTCAGGATACAGATAGGAACAAGCTGGACAAAAATACCAAACAAAACAAAAGCAAAAAGCAAAGAAGCAGACTTAGCTTGAAAAACAGGAACCAGGATCAGAGGACAAGAGCACAGCAGATTAGCTCTGATTTCAACGATGCCAGGCATAGAACTGAAGGTCCAGGGAGCTTATATAGCAACGCCCCTGAACTAACGGCCCAGGTGAGGATATAGGAAAAGACAGACGCTCCAGAGTCAAATCACTAATGACCACTAGAGGGAGCAAAAAGCAAAATCACAACAGTACCCCCCCCCTTAGTGAGGGGTCACCGAACCCTCACCACGACCACCAGGACGATCAGGATGAGCGGCATGAAAGGCACGAACTAAATCGGCCGCATGAACATCAGAGGCGACCACCCAGGAATTATCTTCCTGACCATAGCCCTTCCACTTGACCAGGTACTGAAGCCTCCGCCTGGAGAGACGAGAATCCAAGATCTTCTCCACCACGTACTCCAACTCGCCCTCAACCAACACCGGAGCAGGAGGCTCAGCAGAAGGAACCACAGGCACAACGTACCGCCGCAACAAGGACCTATGAAACACGTTGTGGATAGCAAACGACACAGGTAGATCCAGGCGAAAGGATACAGGATTAAGAATTTCCAATATCTTGTAAGGACCAATAAAACGAGGTTTAAATTTGGGAGAGGAAACCTTCATAGGAACAAAGCGGGAAGAAAGCCACACCAAATCCCCAACACGTAGTCGGGGACCCACACCGCGGCGGCGGTTGGCAAAGCGCTGAGCCCTCTCCTGTGACAACTTCAAGTTGTCCACCACAAGATTCCAGATCCGCTGCAACCTATCCACCACAGAATCCACCCCAGGGCAGTCAGAAGGTTCCACATGACCCGAAGAAAAACGAGGGTGGAAACCAGAGTTGCAGAAAAACGGCGAAACCAAGGTGGCGGAACTAGCCCAATTATTAAGGGCAAACTCAGCTAACGGCAAGAAGGTCACCCAATCGTCCTGATCAGCAGAGACAAAACACCTCAAATAAGCCTCCAAAGTCTGATTAGTTCGCTCCGTGTGTCCATTAGTCTGAGGATGGAAAGCAGACGAAAACGACAAGTCAATGCCCATCCTACTACAAAAGGATCGCCAGAATCTGGAAACGAACTGGGATCCTCTGTCTGACACAATATTCTCAGGGATGCCGTGCAAACGAACCACATTCTGGAAAAACACAGGAGCCAGATCGGAAGAGGAAGGCAGTTTAGGCAAAGGAACCAAATGGACCATCTTGGAGAAGCGATCACATATCACCCAGATAACAGACATGCCTTGAGACACCGGAAGATCAGAAATGAAATCCATGGAGATATGTGTCCAAGGTCTCTTAGGGACAGGCAAGGGCAAGAGCAACCCGCTGGCACGAGAACAGCAAGGCTTAGCTCGAGCACAAGTCCCACAGGACTGTACAAATGACCGCACATCCCTAGACAAGGAAGGCCACCAAAAGGATCTGGCCACCAGATCTCTGGTGCCAAAAATTCCTGGGTGACCTGCCAACACCGAGGAATGAACCTCGGAAATGACTCTGCTGGTCCACTTATCAGGCACAAACAGTCTGTCAGGTGGACAAGAATCAGGCCTATCAGCCTGAAATCTCTGCAACACACGTCGCAGATCAGGAGAAATAGCTGACAAGATAATACCATCCTTAAGAATACCAACAGGTTCAGCGACTCCAGGAGCATCAGGCACAAAGCTCCTGGAAAGAGCATCGGCCTTCACATTCTTTGAACCTGGTAAATACGAGACAACAAAGTCAAAACGGGAGAAAAACAATGACCAGCGGGCCTGTCTAGGATTCAGGCGTTTAGCAGACTCGAGATACATCAGATTTTTGTGATCAGTCAAGACCACCACACGATGCTTAGCACCCTCGAGCCAATGACGCCACTCCTCAAATGCCCATTTCATGGCCAACAACTCCCGATTGCCCACATCATAATTTCGCTCCGCAGGCGAAAACTTCCTAGAGAAAAAGGCGCAAGGTCTCATAACAGAGCAACCAGGGCCTCTCTGCGACAAAACGGCCCCTGCTCCAATCTCTGAAGCATCCACCTCAACTTGAAAGGGAAGCGAGACATCAGGCTGGCACAAAACAGGCGCTGAAGTAAACCGACGTTTCAACTCCTGGAAAGCCTCCACGGCAGCAGGAGCCCAATTAACCACATCGGAGCCCTTCTTGGTCATATCCGTCAAAGGTTTCACAATGCTAGAAAAGTTAGCGATAAAACGACGGTAGAAGTTAGCGAAACCCAAGAACTTCTGAAGACTCTTAACTGACGAGGGCTGAGTCCAATCAAGAATAGCTCGGACCTTGACTGGGTCCATCTCCACAGCAGAAGGGGAAAAAATGAACCCCAAAAAGGGAACCTTCTGTACACCAAAAAGACACTTTGAGCCCTTGACAAACAAAGAATTTTCACGCAAAATTTTAAAGACCATCCTGACCTGCTCCACATGCGAGTCCCAATTATCAGAAAAAAACAGAATATCATCCAGATAAACGATCAGAAATTTATCCAGATAGTTCCGGAAAATGTCATGCATAAAGGACTGAAAAACTGAAGGGGCATTAGAGAGCCCAAAAGGCATCACCAAGTACTCAAAATGACCTTCGGGCGTATTGAATGCGGTTTTCCATTCATCCCCTTGCTTAATGCGCACAAGGTTGTACGCACCACGAAGGTCTATCTTGGTAAACCACTTGGCACCTTTAATCCGGGCAAACAAGTCAGACAACAGCGGCAAAGGATACTGAAATTTGACAGTGATCTTATTTAAAAGCCGATAGTCAATACAAGGCCTCAAAGATCCGTCCTTTTTAGCCACAAAAAAGAATCCCGCACCAAGAGGGGAAGAAGACGGACGGATGTGTCCTTTCTCCAGAGACTCCTTGATATATGAACGCATAGCGGTATGTTCAGGTATCGACAGATTAAACAGTCTTCCCTTAGGAAATTTACTGCCTGGAATCAAATCTATTGCACAGTCACATTCCCTATGAGGAGGCAATGCACTGGACCTGGACTCGCTAAAGACATCCTGATAATCAGACAAGTACTCCGGAACTTCCGAAGGCGTAGAAGAAGCAATAGACACAGGCAGGGAATCCTCATGAATACCACGACAGCCCCAACTAGACACTGACATAGCCTTCCAGTCAAGGACTGGATTATGGGTCTGTAACCATGGCAGCCCCAAAACAACCAAATCATGCATTTTATGTAGAACGAGAAAACGTATCACCTCGCGGTGTTCAGGAGTCATGCACATGGTAACCTGTGTCCAATACTGCGGCTTATTTTCTGCCAAAGGTGTAGCATCAATACCCCTAAGAGGGATAGGATTTTCTAATGGTTCAAGAATAAAACCACAGCGCTTAGCAAATGAGAGATCCATAAGACTCAGGGCAGCACCTGAATCTACAAACGCCATGACAGGATAAGATGACAGTGAGCAAATCAAAGTTACAGACAGAATAAACTTAGGATGCAAATTACCAACGGTGACAGGACTAACAACCTTAGATATACGTTTAGAGCATGCTGAGATAACATGTGTAGAATCACCACAGTAGTAGCACAAGCCATTCCGGTGTCTATGAATTTTCCTCTCATTTCTAGTCAGGATTCTATCACATTGCATCAAATCAGGTGTCCGTTCAGACAACACCATGAGGGAATTTGCGGTTTTTCTATCACATTGCATCACATCAGGTGTCTGTTCAGACAACAACATGAGGGAATTTGCGGTTTTGCGCTCCCGCAACCGCCGGTCAATTTGAATAGCCAGGGACATGGTATCATTCAGACCTGTGGGAATGGGAAAACCCACCATAACATTCTTAATGGCCTCAGAAAGGCCATTTCTAAAATTAGCGGCCAGTGCACACTCGTTCCAATGTGTCAGCACGGACCATTTCCGAAATTTTTGGCAATACACTTCAGCCTCGTCCTGACCCTGAGACATAGCCAGCAAGGCTTTCTCTGCCTGAATCTCAAGATTGGGTTCCTCATAAAGTAAACCGAGCGCCAGAAAAAACGCATCAATATCAGCCAATGCCGGATCTCCTGGCGCCAACGAAAAAGCCCAATCCTGAGGGTCACCCCGTAAGAATGAAATAACAATTTTTACTTGTTGAGCAGAGTCTCCAGACGAACAAGGTTTCAGGGACAAAAATAATTTACAATTATTCCTGAAATTCCTAAACTTAAATCGGTCTCCTGAAAACAGTTCAGGAATCAGAATCTTGGGTTCAGACCTAGGATTTCTGGTAACATAATCTTGTATACCCTGCACACGAGCGGCAAGCTGGTCCACACTTGTAATCAAGGTCTGGACATTCATGTCTGCAGCAAGCTTAAGCCACTCTGAGGTAAAGGGGAAAAGAAAAAAAAAAAATGAGAGAGGGAAAAAAAAACTCAAAATTTTCTTTCTTATAATCCCACTTCTGCAATGCATTAAACATTTAATACTGGCCTGGCATACTGTTATGACCCCAGTGGACAGGGTCTCAGAGGAACGTGTAAGTCTGCAAGATACAAAAATCCAGCTCATAGGGCTGTGGTAACTGGGTTGACCAAATAGCTACTCCTAACGCCAACACTAGAAGTAGCCGGGGATCATGCCTACGGTGATCGCTAGATGACTCGCGCCAGCTGGAGAATCTAACTACCCCTAGGAGAAGAAAACAAAGACCTCTCTTGCCTCCAGAGAAAGGGACCCCAAAGCAAGATACAAGCCCCCCACAAATAATAACGGTGAGGTAAGAGGAAATGACAAACACAGAAATGAACCAGGTTCAGCAAAGAGAGGCCAGCTTACTAATAGCAGAATATAGCAAGATAACTTATCTGGTCAACAAAAACCCTATAAAAATCCACGCTGGAGATTCAAGAACCCCCGAACCGTCTAACGGTCCGGGGGGAGAACACCAGCCCCCTAGAGCTTCCAGCAAAGGTCAGGATACAGATAGGAACAAGCTGGACAAAAATACCAAACAAAACAAAAGCAAAAAGCAAAGAAGCAGACTTAGCTTGAAAAACAGGAACCAGGATCAGAGGACAAGAGCACAGCAGATTAGCTCTGATTTCAACGATGCCAGGCATAGAACTGAAGGTCCAGGGAGCTTATATAGCAACGCCCCTGAACTAACGGCCCAGGTGAGGATATAGGAAAAGACAGACGCTCCAGAGTCAAATCACTAATGACCACTAGAGGGAGCAAAAAGCAAAATCACAACAGGTGGCGCAGGATGGGAGCAGCACATGACAGAACGGGGGTGCAGGATTGGAGCAGCACATGACAGAATGGGGGTGCAGGATGGGAGCAGCACATGACAGAACGGGGGCGCAGGATGGCAGCAGCACATGTCAGAATGGGGGCGCAGGATGGGAGCAGCACATGTCAGAATGGGGGTGCAGGATGGGAGCAGCATATGTCAGACTGGGGGCGCAGGATGGGAGCAGCACATGACAGAATAGGGTTGCAGTATGGGAGCAGCACATGTCAGAATGGGGGCGCAGGATGGGAGCAGCACATGTCAGAATGGGGGCGCAGGATGGGAGCAGCACATGACAGAATGGGGGCGCAGGATGGGAGCAGATCATGTCAGAATTTGGGCACAGGATGGGAGCAGCTCATGTCAGAATGGGGGCGCAGGATGGGAGCAGCACATGACAGAATGGGGGCACAGGATGGGTGCAGCACATGACAGGATGGGGGTGCAGGATGGAGCAGCACATACCAGGATGGAGACCATATACCATATACCAATATAAATGCTCGCCACCCAGGCTTAGAACGGGTTCAATAGCTAGTATATATATAGTGTAGTTCAATTTTAATTATTTTTTTCTTTTGTTGTGTATTTTTAATCAGGTATAAAAGCTCCTTGTTCATATTTAGAGATATATTTTTCAATAATCTGTTCTCCAGACTGCAGTTTTGCTTCTTCATAATAGAGACTTTAAACAATTAACCACCTGACGGAGTTATTAAAAGGAGCTATTTTCTCTGTGTGAATCTATGCAGAAATGCCACAGTGCCCTTTAGAAAACTCTTACCGGTTGATAAACGACACTGCAATGGATCATAAGTCTCTAGATAGATAATTCCTCAAACAACCAACACTGATATTGCAATACATGGATTATTGACTTGTGAAGTCAGATCAAAACATATCCCAGTATATCAAAATAGATTGTTAGATGCTGCAAATAGATAGATAAATAGGTAAATAGATAGACATGACATGCCAAGCTCTTGACAAAGACATGACAAGGACTTCTAAAGCCCCCACACTGTTAGTGTTCCCTTTCCCTCATTTCCACAGTGCCTATCCATCATCTTTACAGTTCCTATCTCTATTTCCTACTTTACAATTGCTTTAGCAATGCTAATGTGTTTTTGATCATGCCAATAAAGTTTATTTTTCTTTTTAATTTGTATATGATATAGATAGATAGATAGATAGATAGATAGATAGATAGATAGATAGATAGATAGATAGATAGATAGAAGAAAATATTGACAGCAATTTAATAATCCAGTAAAATAGTTTATTCTCCCATATTTAAAAAAAATCACACAATATTTCACTTCCACATGGTACCTTTTTCAAGGCTTTCAAAGTTCTATATAGAAGTAAAGAGTTGCATGATTTTTGATATTGGAGAAAAAAACATTTTTATTGTATTATTAAAGTGCTACCAATATATTCTACCATTAAGTAAATATGGCGCCAATGTTTTTGAAATTTGCATCCAATTTTTTGTTGTTATGGTGCTGCTTCAGATTTTTTCTAACTATAGATAGACAGATATGAAATAGATAAATCTGTAATAGATAGATCTAGAATTCAGCTCCATGGAAATCTAGACCCTGGCTGGGAGAAGTGTCATGATTCTCAATGGCGAGAGAACATAGCCCAGCATATATGAGAACTAGCTCTTGGAAGATGGAAACTATACTGACCATGAACTAAACCTGCCACACAACTAGAAGTGGCCGGGTAGCATGCCTACGTTTTTTAACCCTAGATGCCCAGCGCCAGCCGGAGAACTACCTAATCCTAGCAGAGGAAAAGACAGTCCTGGCTCACCTCTAGAGAAATTTTCCCAAAAGGCAGACAGAGGCCCCCACATATATTGGCGGTGATTTAAGATGAAATGACAAACGTAGTATGAAAATAGGTTTAGCAAAATCGAGGTCCGCTTTCTAGATAGCAGGAAGACAGAAAGGACACTTTCATGGTCAGCAGAAAACCCTATCAAAACACCATCCAGAAATTCCTTTAAGACTCTAGCATTAACTCATAACACCAGAGTGGCAATTTCCGATCACAAGAGCTTTCCAGACACAGTAACGAAACAGCAGCTGTGAACAGGAACAAAATGCAAAAACACACAAGGACAAGAGTCCAACTTAGCTGGGAGTTGTCTAGTAGCAGGAACAAGCACAGAAGGCTTCTGATTACATTGTTGACCGGCAAGAAACTGACAGAGGAGCAAGGTTATATAGCGACTCCCACATCCTGATAGGAGCAGGTGAACAGAGGGGATGATGCACACAAGTTCAATTCCACAAGTGGCCACCGGGGGAGCCCAGAATCCAATTTCACAACAGTACCCCCCCCTCAAGGAGGGGGCACCGAACCCTCACCAGAACCACCAGGGCGATCAGGATGAGCCCTATGAAAGGCACGGACAAGATCGGAGGCATGAACATCAGAGGCAGTGACCCAAGAATTATCCTCCTGACCGTATCCCTTCCATTTGACCAGATACTGGAGTCTCCGTCTGGAAACACGAGAGTCTAAGATCTTTTCCACAACGTACTCCAACTCACCCTCAACCAACACCGGAGCAGGAGGCTCAACGGAAGGCACAACCGGTACCTCATACCTGCGCAACAATGACCGATGAAAAACATTATGAATCGAAAAGGATGCAGGGAGGTCCAAACGGAAGGACACAGGGTTAAGAATCTCCAATATCTTGTACGGGCCGATGAACCGAGGCTTAAACTTAGGAGAAGAAACCCTCATAGGGACAAAACGAGAAGACAACCACACCAAGTCCCCAACACAAAGCCGAGGACCAACACGACGACGGCGGTTGGCAAAAAGCTGAGTCTTCTCCTGGGACAACTTCAAATTGTCCACCACCTGCCCCCAAATCTGATGCAACCTCTCCACCACAGCATCCACTCCAGGACAATCCGAAGATTCCACTTGACCGGAGGAAAATCGAGGATGAAACCCCAAATTACAGAAAAACGGGGACACCAAGGTGGCAGAGCTGGCCCGATTATTGAGGGCGAACTCCGCCAAAGGCAAAAAAGCAACCCAATCATCCTGATCCGCAGACACAAAACACCTCAAATATGTCTCCAAGGTCTGATTAGTCCGCTCGGTCTGGCCATTAGTCTGAGGATGGAAAGCAGACGAAAAAGACAAATCTATGCCCATCCTAGCACAGAATGCCCGCCAAAATCTAGACACGAATTGGGTCCCTCTGTCAGAAACGATATTCTCAGGAATACCATGCAAACGAACAACATTTTGAAAAAACAGAGGAACCAACTCGGAAGAAGAAGGCAACTTAGGCAAGGGAACCAGATGGACCATCTTAGAGAAACGGTCACACACCACCCAGATGATAGACATCTTCTGAGAAACAGGCAGATCCGAAATAAAATCCATCGAGATGTGCGTCCAAGGCCTCTTCGGGATAGGCAAGGGCAACAACAATCCACTAGCCCGAGAACAACAAGGCTTGGCCCGAGCACAAACGTCACAAGACTGCACAAAGCCTCGCACATCTCGTGACAGGGAAGGCCACCAGAAGGACCTTGCCACCAAATCCCTGGTACCAAAGATTCCAGGATGACCTGCCAACGCAGAAGAATGAACCTCAGAGATGACTCTACTGGTCCAATCATCAGGAACAAACAGTCTACCAGGTGGGCAACGATCAGGTCTATCCGCCTGAAACTCCTGCAAGGCCCGCCGCAGGTCTGGAGAAACGGCAGACAATATCACTCCATCTTTAAGGATACCTGTGGGCTCAGAATTACCAGGGGAGTCAGACTCAAAACTCCTAGAAAGGGCATCCACCTTAACATTCTTAGAACCCGGTAGGTACGACACCACAAAATTAAACCGAGAGAAAAACAACGACCAGCGCGCCTGTCTAGGATTCAGGCGCCTGGCAGACTCAAGGTAAATTAAATTTTTGTGGTCAGTCAATACCACCACCTGATGTCTGGCCCCCTCAAGCCAGTGACGCCACTCCTCAAAAGCCCACTTCATGGCCAAAAGCTCCCGATTCCCAATATCATAATTCCGCTCGGCGGGCGAAAATTTACGGGAAAAAAAAGCACAAGGTCTCATCACGGAGCAGTCGGAACTTCTCTGCGACAACACCGCCCCAGCTCCGATTTCAGAAGCGTCGACCTCAACCTGAAAAGGAAGAGCAACATCAGGCTGACGCAACACTGGGGCGGAAGAAAAGCGGCGCTTGAGCTCCCGAAAGGCCTCCACAGCATCAGGGGACCAATCAGCAACATCAGCACCCTTCTTAGTCAAATCAGTCAATGGTTTTACAACATCAGAAAAACCAGCAATAAATCGACGATAAAAGTTAGCAAAGCCCAAAAATTTCTGAAGACTCTTAAGAGAAGAGGGTTGCGTCCAATCACCAATAGCCTGAACCTTGACAGGATCCATCTCGATGGAAGAGGGGGAAAAAATGTATCCCAAGAAAGAAATCTTTTGAACCCCAAAAACACACTTAGAACCCTTCACACACAAGGAATTAGACCGCAAAACCTGAAAAACCCTCCTGACCTGCTGGACATGAGAGTCCCAGTCATCCGAAAAAATCAGAATATGATCACAATAGAAGCACAACCCATTTTTTCGTCTAAAATTCTGCCGCTCGCTTCTGGACAGAATTCTATCACATTGCATATTTTCTGGCGTTTTCTCAGTAGACACCGCCAAATGGTGCACAGGTTTGCGCTCCCGCAGACGCCTATCGATCTGAATAGCCATCGTCATGGACTCATTCAGACTCGCAGGCACAGGGAACCCCACCATAACATCCTTAATGGCATCAGAGAGACCTTCTCTGAAAATCGCCGCCAGGGCGCACTCATTCCACTGAGTAAGCACAGACCATTTGCGGAATTTTTGGCAGTATATTTCAGCTTCATCTTGCCCCTGAGACAAGGACATCAAGGCCTTTTCCGCCTGAAGCTCTAAATGAGGTTCCTCATAAAGCAACCCCAAGGCCAGAAAAAACGCATCCACATTGAGCAACGCAGGATCCCCTGGTGCCAATGCAAAAGCCCAGTCTTGAGGGTCGCCCCGGAGCAAGGAAATTACAATCCTGACCTGCTGTGCAGGGTCTCCGGCAGAGCGAGACTTCAGGGACAAAAACAATTTGCAATTATTTTTAAAATTTTGAAAGTGAGATCTATTCCCCGAGAAGAATTCAGGCAAAGGAATTCTAGGCTCAGACATAGGTGCATGAACAACAAAATCTTGCAAATTTTGTACCTTTGTGGCGAGATTATTCAAACCTGTAGCTACACTCTGAAGATCCATTTGAAACAGGTGAACACAGAGCCATTCAAGGATTAGAAGGAGCGAAAGAGAGGAAGGCTGCAGTATAGGCAGACTAGCAAGTGATTCAATTAAGAGCACACTCAGAACTAGAGGGAAAAAAAAAAAAAAAAAAAAATTGTAGCAGACTTCTTTTTTCTCTCCTTTCTCAGCCAGTAATTTAACCCTTTTTTGGGCCGGTCAAACTGTCATGATTCTCAATGGCGAGAGAACATAGCCCAGCATATATGAGAACTAGCTCTTGGAAGATGGAAACTATACTGACCATGAACTAAACCTGCCACACAACTAGAAGTGGCCGGGTAGCATGCCTACGTTTTTTAACCCTAGATGCCCAGCGCCAGCCGGAGAACTACCTAATCCTAGCAGAGGAAAAGACAGTCCTGGCTCACCTCTAGAGAAATTTTCCCAAAAGGCAGACAGAGGCCCCCACATATATTGGCGGTGATTTAAGATGAAATGACAAACGTAGTATGAAAATAGGTTTAGCAAAATCGAGGTCCGCTTTCTAGATAGCAGGAAGACAGAAAGGACACTTTCATGGTCAGCAGAAAACCCTATCAAAACACCATCCAGAAATTCCTTTAAGACTCTAGCATTAACTCATAACACCAGAGTGGCAATTTCCGATCACAAGAGCTTTCCAGACACAGTAACGAAACAGCAGCTGTGAACAGGAACAAAATGCAAAAACACACAAGGACAAGAGTCCAACTTAGCTGGGAGTTGTCTAGTAGCAGGAACAAGCACAGAAGGCTTCTGATTACATTGTTGACCGGCAAGAAACTGACAGAGGAGCAAGGTTATATAGCGACTCCCACATCCTGATAGGAGCAGGTGAACAGAGGGGATGATGCACACAAGTTCAATTCCACAAGTGGCCACCGGGGGAGCCCAGAATCCAATTTCACAACAGAGAAGATAAAAGCACGGTAGAAGCACAGTATGTGAGTCTGTCATGACTGAGCTCCGCCCTTTTCCAAAATGGCTACTGCCCTTTGCTGTATTGCACGCCGGATTTTACAAGTTGCCTGTCTCAGTGACATGGTCTCCCTAGCTCTTTTAAGGCCCAGTTGGACACACACCTTTATCTGAGTGTTAAGACTGTACTTTGTTCAGCTACCATGTGTTCAGAATAGAGTCTATCAATATCCCATTTCATCTGTTGCTATTGTCTCATCAAGCTCCATTGACTTCTGAAACCAGCAGCTATGGCTCCACAACCCATTGTTTGTGGTAAGGACTATGAACTGACATTTAGAGTATAATCATTAGGTTACATTTATTTTTGCAAACTCCAGTAATTTCTACAAACCTTCAGACCTGCTGGTTTACTCTCTGTGACTCCTTTGAAGGTTATCCTATCATTTGCTGTAAGCATCAAAATCTGTTATTAGAGACTGTTCACATTAAGCTATTTTGCCACCTACATCTGTCTACGGCTACGACTTCAGATCTGTAAATTCCATATTTATCTGCCCTGCTTGTTCTGTGGCTTTCAGTATGTCCTGCCTTGCCTGTTTGTTTGCCGCCCAACATAACCAGTTATCTAGACTCTACTGTTCTATGAAGGAGTAAGCCAAATTCTACATCCTGCTGGGAGAAGATGAGAGCATGGTGGACATAGCCGCAGAGTATGTGATTTTTTTATACACCTGTCTCAACTGGGTTAGTCTCAGCTCTTTTCCCATATGTTCACCACTCACATGCAAATTGGTTGAAAGAATTTATCATCGGCTAAATATTCCATTGCCTTACTAAAGCACTCTGTGTATAT
This sequence comes from Ranitomeya variabilis, assembly GCF_051348905.1. Taxonomy (NCBI): domain Eukaryota; kingdom Metazoa; phylum Chordata; class Amphibia; order Anura; family Dendrobatidae; genus Ranitomeya; species Ranitomeya variabilis. Next base: position 49,721,685 of record NC_135239.1, on the reverse strand, counting down.
CACAGTGAATTGGATATCTCTCTCATAAATTGTTCGAAACTGAATGTGAATCTATCAGCAGATTTTTGCTATGTAATCTGAAGACAGTATACTCTAAAACAGTGGGCGATTAATTTTCCCGAGCGACCACATGAGAGACCATGACTGCTGTGGAAGGCTGAACTAATAGCTTGAAATTAATTCCACTGAACATTAATTTATTAATATTAATTATATCACTTAATATTGAGCATAATTAAGCATTCTGACACCCTCTATATCTTTGAACCCCCACACAGCCTCCCTATATATGGCATGAGCACATAGCCTTCCTATATACGGCATGAGCTCCCTACAGCCTCCCTATATGCGGGATGATCCCCACACAGCCTTCCCATATACAGCATGAGCCCCACACAGCCTCCCTATATACAGCATGAGCCCAACACTGCTTAGCCATTTACAGCATGAGCCCCACACAGCCTCCCCATGTACAGCATGAGCCCCACACAGCCTCCCCATGTACAGCATGAGCCCCACAAAGCCTCCTTATGTACAGCATGAGCCCTACACAGCCTCCCCATGTACAGCATGAGCCCCACAAAGCCTCCTCATGTACAGCATGACCCCCACAAAGCCTCCTCATGTACAGCATGAGCCCCACACAGTCTCCCCATGTATAACATGAGCCCCTGAAAGCCTCCCCATGTACAGCATGAGCCCCACAAAGCCTCCTCATGTACAGCATAACCCCCACAAAGCCTCCTCATGTACAGCATGAGCCCCACACAGTCTCCCCATGTACAACATGAGACCCTGAAAGCCTCCCCATGTACAGCATGAGCCCCACACAGCCTCCCCATGTACTGCATGAGCCCCAGTTTCCCCATATACTGCATGAGGCCCCACACAGCCACCCCATAAACTGCATGAGCCCTACACAGCCTTCTTATATACAGTATGAGTCCCACAGTCTCTCCACATACTGAATGAGGCCCCACACAGCCTCCCATATACTGCATGAGGCCCACACAGCCTCCCCATATACTGATTGAGCCCCAAACAGCCTCTGCATATATTGTATGACAGTATACAGCCTTCCTATAGCCTCCCCATGTGCAGCATGTCACCCCCATATCCTCCCCATGTGCAGCATGATACCCCCATAGCCTCCCCATGTGCACCATGACACCCCCATAGCCTCCCCGTGTGCAGCATGACACCCCCATTGCCTTCACGTGTGCAGCATGACACCCCCATAGCTTCCCTATGTCCAGTATGACATCCCCATATCCTCCCTATGTGCAGCATGTCACCCCCATAGCCTCCCCATGTGCAGCATGATACCCCCATATCCTCCCCATGTGCAGCATGAAACCCCCATAGCCTCCCCGTGTGCAGCATGACACTCCCATAGCCTCCCCATGTGCAGCATGTCACCCCATAGATTCCCCATGTTCACCCCAATAGAATCCCCATAGCCTCCCCATGTGCAGCATGTCACCCCATAGATTCCCCATGTTCACCCCAATAGAATCCCCATGTTCACCCCATAGAATCCCCATGTTCACCCCATAAAATCCCCATGTTCACCCCCATAGAATCTCCATGCTCACCACCATAGAATCCCCATGTTCACCCCCATAGAATCCCCATGTTCACCCCATAGAATCCCCATGTTCACCCCATAGAATCTTCATGTTCACCACCATAGAATCCCCATGTTCACCCCCATAGAATCCCCATGTTCACCCCCATAGAATCCCCATGTTCACCACAATAGAATCCACATGTTCACCCCATAGAATCCCCATGTTCACCCCATAGAATTCTCATGTTCACCCCCATAGAATCCCCATGTTCACCCCATAGAATCCCCATGTTCATACACATGACAAAAAAAAACACATACTCACCTCGGTCCCGTTCCCAGGCACCCTGCTTTTGTTGCTGTGTCCGATGTGCTGACTCTCCAGCGGTACACAGCTGACGGGATGACATGAAGTCATTGCATCAGCTGTTTCACATGCTGATTGGTGGGAGACAGCGAGCGAGTGGGCGGGCCCAGTGCGGCCCGTGGACCTCAGGTTTCCAGCCTCACGGCTGTCTTGGTCCGCCGGCTGGACTGAGACAGCCAGAGGGACGGATGTGGCCCGCGGGCCGCACTTTGCCCAGGTCTGCTCAAGGAGGTAACACAGATTTCAGTGATGCCTCTCTTATCAATCTCTGATATTTTGTTTACTTGCAATAATTGTTTTAACACCAGGACCTTATCATTGCTAGGACATAGCAGCTCAGCCCCTTCTTGTAATACACAGCTCACTGTCTATAGACATTGTACATTGCCTCGTGTGGGTGGGGTTAGCTTTCTCAGCTCTGCTTCATGCTAAATCTAAAAGTTCTAATTGTGTCCGAACTGCTGTGCCCAGTAATCAAAGTGATACATTGTTGGATTTAGGGTCTATTTTCCTACATTGTGCTGCTTTTAGACGAGGAAGCAAAAGCCTGTGACAGATTTTCTAGAAGTCCAAACATTGAAAATACAAACTATATAAAAAAAAGGTGGGATCACCTTGGGGTTAACAAGCCACTACCGAGACATTGTCTCCTCATTGGTCATATGACTGTGCCAGTCCCCTTCTTTCAGATGCTGAAAGACCCAGATAGAGAGCTTATCCCCTATACTGTATTTCCCTGAGGCTGAGGTGATGTATCTCTGCTTTAAAGACAATCGGGAAGGTGAATTAATGAGAAAATTTTCATTTTGATGCACATACAAGTCTAATGTGAATGTGAACTTTCAGGAGTCTCATGTTATGTGATCAACCAAAGCAATCTCCTCCTTGTGAATGGACACTTCCTTTTAAATAGCATTCTGTCAGCACTATAGGTGTAAGAACTTCCATTCCCAGCTTGCATTGCTACAGCGACTGTCCAATGGCTAGCCTGCTCTGAACTGAAAGCCCACTGGATTGACTGTTTTCAGTCTGACAAACAGAAGAGAAGAAACATAGAAACAAGACCCACCCCAACTTTCTGTAATCCCTTTTAGTGTCTTTACTGCTAGAGATGGATTTGAAGTGACAAGAGGCAGGGGACAGCAAGATACAGAGAAAGAAGACGTCTTGGGCTGGGATTTTGGATGATTATTTTCTGGTGAAAGACAACATTATTGTTAAAATAAAGTGATTTACAGAATATTTACTCTGCTTAACATTTTTTTAATCAAATGAGATTGAGTTGTACGAAAATACAGAGACTAGAAATAAGTCATTTAAAGGTAGTTAAAAAAAAATCATAAAAAATACTTACAACATTCGGGAAGCTCTTTTTGTGCCAGATCATTATACATTTGTGGGATCCATCATAGAAGCTGATCAAATCCTTTTTGTAATCAGTTATTGCGTAATAAGGATAATTGCTGGATTGTAAATATTAATTTCTCCTTTGTGGTAAATGTCAAAACTTTCCTGGTCATTTATTATATTCAATAAATCCCACTTTAGCCATTTCTCTGTAAGGTTAATGTTTATTAGGTCAAGATAAAAGGTCATTAAAACTCAACAACAACAATAATAACGTTTGGCATTTTTAAGCCCTTGCCGGGCTGTGCCAAATGGAATCCGGTAAACAATACAATAATTGGAGGAGGAAAGTATTGATTTATCTTCTACTTTGTTTGTGGAGCTGTGGGAATAATCACTGTTGACTGTCCTGTGTTTTTGTTAAAAGGTCTGAGTAGTGAAGAGGAAGGTAACTTGTGTATTGGAATGTGCAAAGTAGAGTAGGCTGTCACAGCAGTCAATAAGATCTGAGAGGTGTTGACTAATTGGCTGCTAATTACACAGTAAATTGTCTAATTAAGCTGATGGTTAATTAGCGTACGCTTGCACAGCAGTCTTGTAGAATTTTTGTCTGATGTCTGGGAGGCAGTGTGTGCAGTTGGCAAACTGGTAAGTACTGGCAGAAAACATGCCTGAAAAGGAGGCATTTAGTAGATGACAAAATTAGAAGCAAAGTGTTGTCGAATGTACGTTAGAGGCTTTATTACACTTCTGCAGCTTTATGGTGGCAGGCATATGGGTTAATGAGTTCTAGCAGTGAACAGGGTGAATCATGTACAGGGAATTACATTGATATTAGAATTTTACTCTGTCAATGCTGTAGAAAAAGACATGGACCGCGCATCCAAAAATCTTAGCTTCATCTAATGCTGCCAGGCAAAATTTTATAAAATTGAACATAAGGTTCTTAGTTTAACATTCTGGTCAGATTGTATGAAGCCCACTGCCACGTCACGGTGAACTTCATAGTCAGTTAATAATTTTTTATAGCCTTGAAGGAGCAGCGCCATGCCACAAGCTCCGCCGTAACATCAGTGCACAAGCAGGGTTGGGCAACCTGGTTTTTCCCAGCACTAAGTATCCATTACTCCAGGCTACACCACCCCACAGGCATAACACCACATCAACAATGGCTGCCACACAGCATCAACACCAAGAGAGAGGAGCTAGAACACTCACCTTCCACATGGTCTCAGACAGTTAACTGACGGCCAAAATAGGCAAAACCCCTCCTGCTAATTAAAAATACCTGTGCCAAATGGGATGGGGGCTGGTTCAAGTAAAAAAAAGCAGGAACAGTATGCAATATCATAGAATCATAGAATGTTAGAGTTGGAAGGGACCTCCTGGGTCATCGTGTCCAACCCCCTGCTCAATGCAGGAATCACTTAACTGGGACCTCAAGGGTCATCAAGTCCAACCCCTCGCTCAATACAGGAATAACTAAACGGGCACCTCCACGGTCATCGTGTCCAACCCCCTGCTCAATGCAGGATTCACTAAACCATCTCAGACAGATGTCTGTCCAGCCTCTGTTTGAAGACTTCCATTGAAGAAAACTCACCACCTCTCGTGGCAGCCTGTTCCACTCATTGATCACTCTCACTGTCAAAAAGTTTAGTTTTTTCCTAATATCTAATCCATATCTTCTCCCTTTCTCCCTATATCTTGAATATGCCAATGCTATAAAAAAAATGAACACATGCAAAAATCATACCTTGATCTAATGTCACTAGGTAGAAATTTTCAAAACTGAACATGAGGTTCTTAGTATTTTAGTTCTTAGCAATTTACTATATATGTAGCTGAGCTGAGTTTATCAAAAGAGTTTCCAAGCTTGAGCTAAATTTCTGCAGTCACTCCATGTGACTTCAGATAGGTAAATTCTGACATTGTGCATAACATATACTATCCGGATTTTCCTCTTTTGCCAGATTGAGCTGGGTGTCAAATGACTGAAAAAATGCTATTTACATTGTCACATGCTGGTTTGATTCACACCTACTCCTCTCAATAGAACATTTGCATACTGGATTATTAACTGATTCTCTCAGTAGATCATTGAAAAGTGGATGAGATTATTTGACTAACAGCATGCAAATCATGACCACCCCTCTATATGGAGATTCTGCTAGCAACTTTAATGCTAGCAGAATACTAAAGAGAATGAACCACCCACTCAAAAGCAGAACCGGTACTGTCCATGGGCATATTGGTTTGTGCACCAAAAGCAGTTTTAAAACAAATTGGGGGCAGAGAGCAGCAATACTTTTTTAAAATTATACCAAAGAATTCTGACTTATAAAATTAGCCTTGAGGGGGGCTGTCTGGCTTACAGTATTTTGATGACACTTATAGCTCTGCCCTATCAGGGCTCACCAGGTGAGGTCGATCCTCTAAGCAACTGGTCCAGGTGGGCCCATGGGCTCTGATGCAGCAATCCAGAAAGCACGTGGGATGCAAGGACTTGGCACACTCAGGAACCTCAGGTGCAGCAGGGTGAATGAATTTGAACCCAGAACGGATGGAAGCAAATAAAGCACAGTATGCATAGAAGGTAGAGCACACCAAACATGGAGGTTTAGAAATCCAATCCCAAGACACAGATATGTGTCAATGGGCCACAAATAGGTCTAGGGAAATTGTCATTGATCTACACTGAGCAACCTGCAAATCGCAACGTGGAGCACAACAGAGGGCAGCAGACCCAAGAGAAGGGAGCAAAGCCCGGGAAACCTTAAAAGGAGGACATATAATGGAAATAATTACAGATGGATAGCTGAGAGCCATTTCATTTGGCCAATAATAAGATCTTCGTGTTTTTTAAGTCTGTCCCAAGCTTTTTTTATGTTGGCTTTAAGCACTATTTATTTTATAGTAGTGGTACACACTGTCATAGATTAAATCTTCCTGACTATAAATGTCCTCGATAAACATTTTGGCTGGGACTACATATAGACTTAGACTGTAGCACAGCTCACAGTTACATTATACTGCAATGTTGTTTTGGCAAACGGCGATCAGTGTTACAGCCAAAGTCACCATGTAGCCGTAGGCTTTTTGGGCTACAATACTTTATAAAAATGGCTCTATCACACCACAGAGAAATTGAAGTCTCCACATTTATATTTTAACTTTAGAATTTCTGTTAGTAAAATGGCTTAAAGCAGACAAATGGATTACTGAAATCCTCAAATATGTGACGTTACATTAGCTGAGAAGCACTAAAGAGGGAAGCAAAGCATTTTTTGTGGTATTATTGAGATAGATGAGAACATTAATAAACTGTTACAATAAACATTTTGTTAGCATGTAAAAGCAGATGAAAATAAATGACCAACTCTCGCCTTGGAATTTACATAAATTCTAGCTCAAAAACCAAAGGATAATATTACAAAGGCCAATTATTTAACAGCAGCCAATGCGTCTAAAGAAATAATACGTTAACTTCCTCTAGCTGTTGCCTTTCTGACAAAAAAAAAGAAAAAAAAAAGTTGAAACGCAAAAGAATTTATAATAAGATGTTTTGAATGCAATTAAATTTGGAGTATGGTAAATGAATCCAACCTCCATTGCGAATACTTGGTAATCAGCCTTAATCCTAATGGTGTGAGGGAACAATGACATCACCAATTAGTTGAATGGATAAATATCAGATTTGTTTTTGCGTTAAGCAGGAATTATATGGAAGACTCTGTATGACATATGTTAAGCTTTGTATACTTTGCTATTGTACTTAAAGGCTATAAACTAGTGTTTGTGTTCTTATTTAATGGTATAAGGGATTCATTATATCTTTAACATTGGCAAATTTCAAGCTTTGTTGGTGTCTTAAGCTGCCTTTACTGCCATAAACTGAACTGCTCTATTAAATATGTTTTTAGGAACACCATATAACGTAAAGACATGAAAGATAAAAAATGTAACTGAACTCTTAGCCGTAAGGCAATTTTAGTAGAGGAACCAAGCAAGGGAGCCAACTTGCTGAATTGGTCCTCCTCCACCCACACTACAGTATTACCACCAGAATTAGGCAAATCTGTGATGAACAAATGAGTCCAAGATTGATCTGGAACCTTGTTAGGCAAAACAAAACCCTGCCGGGTCTGGCGACAATGTTTAGACCGGGCGCTAACTCTGAACTTATGTACGGTACTTATCACATCCTTTCGTGCACTCTGCCACCAAATGGACCTGGAAACAGCTCTACTTGTGGCGGAGGAACCAGGATGGTATAAGGCATTCATTGTACCTGTAATATAAGAATATTTCAAGTTTATCATGAACATGTCTTTTTAAGAAGAGTCAATTGATGATAATCTTTTAGTGAGAAAAGGCTCCCTATCACCTGAACAAGCAAAATGCTTATTAACAGGAATCTGTCAGCAGGTTTTTGCTTTGCATTCTGAGAACATCATGGAGTAGGCATTAAAACACTGAATTCAGCAATGTGTCACTTACAGACTGCATGCTGTGGTTTACTCACAGTCAGGGCCGGACTGGGACTAAAATTCAGCCCTGGCATTTAAAGTTACACAGGCCCACTTGTCTCCTGGTGACTGTATAATATCTTTGTACACTTGTAGGTTACAAGAAGCAAGGGGAGTGTAACATGACTATATAACCTACAATCACAGCTGTATCCAGCATTACAGCACAGCCCCTATAGAATGTAATAAAGCACAGTCCCCATAGAATGTAATACAGCACAGCCCCCATAGAATGTAATACAGCACAGCCCCCATAGAATGTAATACAGCACAGCCCCCATAGAATGTAATGCAGCACAGCCCCCATATAATGTAATACAGCACAGCCCCCATAGAATGTAATGCAGCACAGCGCCATAGAATGTAACGCAGCACAGCCCCCATAGAATGTAATGCAGCCAGCCCCCATAGAATGTAATACAGCACAGCCCCATATAATGTAATGCAGCCAGCCCCCCATAGAATGTAATGCAGCACAGCCCCCATAGAATGTAATGCAGCACAGCCCCCATAGAATTTAATGCAGCACAGCCCCCATAGAATGTAATGCAGCCAGCCCCCATAGAATGTAATGCAGCCAGCCCCCATAGAATGTAATACAGCACAGCCCTATAGAAAGTAATGCAGTCAGCCCCCATAGAATGTGATGCAGCACAGCCCCCATAGAATGTAATGCAGCACAGCCCCCATAGAATGTAATGCAGCCAGCCCCCATAGAATGTAATGCAGCCATCCCCCATAGAATGTAATACAGCACAGCCCTATAGAAAGTAATGCAGCCAGCCCCCATAGAATGTGATACAGCACAGCCCCCATAGAATGTAATGCAGCACAGCCCCCATAGAATGTAAAGCAGCCAGCCCCCATAGAATGTAATACAGCACAGCCCCATAGAATGTAATGCAGCATAGCCCCCATAGAATGTAATGCAGCCAGCCCCCATAGAATGTAATGCAGCGCAGCCCCCATATAATGTAATAGAGCACAGTCCCCATAGAATGTAATACAGCACAGCCCCCATAGAATGTAATACAGGACAGCCCCCATAGAATATAATACAGCACAGCCCCCATAGAATGTAATGAAGCACAGCCCCATAGAATGTAATACAGCACAGCCCCCATAGACTGTAATGCAGCACAGCCCCCATAGAATGTAATGCAGCGCAGCCCCCATAGAATGTAACGCAGCCAGCCCCCATAGAATGTAATACAACACAGCCCCATAGAATGTAATACAGCACAGCCCTCATAGAATGTAATACAGCACAGCCCCCATAGAATGTAATGCAGCACAGCCCCCATAGAATGTAACGCAGCACAGCCTCCATAGAATGTAATGCAGCCAGCCCCCATAGAATGTAATACAGCAGAGCCCCATAGAATGTAATACAGCACAGCCCCTATAGAATGTAATACAGCACAGCCAACATAGAATATAATGCAGCACAGCCCCATAGCATGTAATGCAGCAAAGCCCCCATAGAATGTAATACAGTACAGCCCCATAGAATGTAATGCAGCCAGCCCCCATAGAATGTAATACAGTACAGCCCCATAGAATGTAATGCAGCCAGCCCCCCATAGAATTTAATGCAGCACAGCCCCCATAGAATGTAATGCAGCACAGCCCCCATAGAATGCAATGCAGCACAGCCCCCATAGATTGTAATGCAGCCAGCCCCCATAGATTGTAATGCAGCCAGCCCCCATAGAATGTAATACAGTACAGCTCCATAGAATGTAATGCAGCCAGCCCCCATAGAATGTAATGCAGCACAGCCCCATAGAATGTAATACAGCACAGCCCCCATAGAATGTAATGCAGCACAGCCCCCATAGAATGTAATGCAGCACAGCCCCATAGAATGTAATGCAGCACAGCCTCCATAGAATGTAATGCAGCACAGCCCCCATAGAATGTAATGCAGCACAGCCCCCATAGAATGCAATGCAGCACAGCCCCCATAGAATGTAATGCAGCCAGCCCCCATAGATTGTAATGCAGCCAGCCCCCATAGAATGTAATGCAGCACAGCCCCATAGAATGTATTGCAGCACAGCCCCATAGAATGTAATGCAGCACAGCCACATAGAATGTAATGCAGCACAGCCCCCATAGAATGTAATGCAGCACAGCCCCCATAGATTGTAATGCAGCACAGGCCCATAGATTGTAATGCAGCCCCCCCAAAAGCTGCACAATCCAGTTATCACTCATTGAGGTATATATATAATTAAAAAACACTCTACTCACCTCTCCTCGGGCCCCACGCTGCTCCTGGCTCCGGTCTCAGCAGCTGCAGTCTGCCCGCCCGACACACAGCAGGTGCGCAATGATATGACATCATCGCGCACACGCAGTGTCAGCGCCAGGCAGAGTGGGGAATGATGGGAGAGGGAGCATCAGTAGACGCTCTCTCCTCCATCATTGCATTCAACTGTACCGGCGTCTATGGTGCCAGTATAGTTGAATGAGGGGCAGGGACTGAGCCGACAGCGGGGGAAGTGCGCCGACAGCGGGGGGAGTGCGCCGACAGCGGGGGGAGTGCGCCGACAGCGGCACACTCGAGTGGCCCACTACTGCCACCGTCCCTTCTGGCATTTGCCAGAACTGCCCGATGGCCAGTCCGGCTCTGCTCACAGTGAAGGTTTTATCACCAGGTGATTGTCATTGCTGGGACTAGATCTCATGTGACTGCTAGAGCAATCACAACCCCACTTCTGATAAGCAGCTCCCTATCAATAGACAATGTACAGAGAGAGCCAGTTGTTGATGGGGTTAGCTTTCTCTGATTCTATCACAACTGCTGCACTCAGTAAACTAAGTGATGCATTATTAGATTTAGGGTCTATTTTCCTACTTTATACTGCTCTCAGGTGACGTAGCAATTACCGGGTGACAGGATCCCTTTAAAACATCACCAAACAATAAATGTTTACCAATAGAAAGTCATTTAGTGCCTTTGGTCGGTCCATGCAAATGTACCCTTATTCATTAAGAGCTTTATTTTCTTGATTCTTTTTTTCTGTAAGGGAAGGCAAATTTGAACCTATTATATAGAGTATGTTATGATAGTGTAGCAATTCACTCTGAAAAAATAGGTAACACACTAAAAACTTCAACTGACACTGCCGGTTCCTGCAGACTAGAGATCCTGACCCTGGAGTCCCTAGTGGTTCCTGTGTGAGTTGAGATAGCCCTAACCAAAAATTAGATTATGGCAACTCTAAACTATGCTGCCTGAAAGGCCATTAAGTGCTTCACATTACTCTTAAAAAATCAGAGGGCAGAGCAGAGTGCAAATTACCTACAGAAGGGAAAGTGTGCTGAAACAGAAAGACATCTGAAAGAGAGTGAGAAAACAAACCACAAAATACAAAATATAGGATAAAATATGTACTCTTAGAGATGTTGCCCCATACCGTATATAATCGAGTATAAGACGAGATTTTCAGCCCACTTTTTGGGGCTGAAAGTCCCCCTCTCGGCATATACTCGAGTCATACCCAGGGGTCGGCAGGGAAGGGGGAGCGGGGGCTGTCTAATTATACTCACCTGCTCCTGGCGCGGTCCTTGCAGGTCCCTGGCTTCCCCGGCGCTGGCAGCTTCTTCCTGTACTGAGCGGTCACATGGTACCGCTCATTACAGTAATGAATATGCGGCTCCACCTCCTATAGGGGTAGAGCCTCATATTCATTACTGTAATGAGTGGTAACGGTGACCGCTCAGTACAGGAAGAAGCTGCGGTTACGGGAATCAGGGACTGCACAGCGCCAGGAGCAGGTGAGTATAACGGTAACAGGGAGGGGAGCGCAGCACTGTGCGATATTCACCTGCTCCCCATTCCGGCGTCGCTCAGTCTTCAGCGTCTTCTGCAGTGACGCTCAGGTCAGAGGGAGCAATGACGTGGTTAGTGCGCACCCTCTGCGCCTGAACGTCAGTGCAGAACACGCTGAAGATGGAGCTGCGCCGGAATGAAGTCATGTGAATATTGAAAGTGCCGGGGCCTGAGCAACGGAGAGGTGAGTATGTGATTTTTTTTTTTTATCGCAGCAACAGCAAATAGGGCAAGTGTCTGTATGGAGCATCTTTGGGGCCATAACGTTTGTGCAGCACTACATGGGGCAAGTGTCTATATGGGGCCATAACATTTGTGCAGCACTATATGGGGCAAGTGTCTGTATGGGGCCATAACTTTTTTGCAGCACTATATGGGGCAAGTGTCTGTATGGGGCCATAATCAATGTTTGTGCAGCACTATATGGGGCAAGTGTCTGTATGGAGCATCTTATGGGGCCATAATCAATGTTTGTGCAGCACTATATGGGGCAAATATCTTTATAGAGCATCTTAGGGGGCCATAATTAACGTTTGTGGAGCATTACGGTATATGGGGCAAGTGTCTGTATGGAGCATCTTATGGGGCCATTATTAACCTTTATGCAGGATTATATGGGGCATATTTTAATATGGAGCATCTTATGGGGCCATCATAAACTTTATGGAGCATTATATAGGGCTCCTGATTCAATATGGATATTCAAAAACACTTAACCTACTGATGTCTCAATTAATTTTACTTTTGTTGGTATCTATTTTTACTTTTGACATTTACCGGTAGCTTCTGCATTTCCCACCCTAGGCTTATACTCGAGTCATTAAGTTTTCCCAGTTTTTTGTGGCAAAATTAGGGGGTCGGCTTATACTCGGGTCGGCTTATACTCGAGTATATATGGTACTTCCTAAAAAGAAACAAAGGATAGATGCAGTGTAAAGAACATAAACAGCAGAGAGATAAACCCTAGCTGGTCTTTCACTGACTGGAATAAACTACAGCAGCATGACTGGGCATCCAAAGGTGGCTCTCACCAGCAGATATAAACAGCTGAGGAGAAAAGAAAGCGCAAAAATAGGGTCTTATCTAATAATAATCAAGGATGGTATGTATATATGCTAAACTGATTCCAGGATGTGTGGCTGCTGCAGGTCCACCGGTGATTTCACAAAAAAAGATATTAAAAATTGGAAAGTTTGTGGTCTGTATCCACACTGTTCGCTGATGAAGAAACGTCACGTGCCAGAGATAATGTAAAATGTTTTTGTTTTGAAGTGTAGTCCACTCATTCTTCAGGAAACAAAAAACAGATCTACATGGGCTACACTTTGAAAAGTGTAGAAAATAAAAACAAATGTTATTTTACATTATCTTTGGCATTTGGCATTTCTTCATCAGCTGGCAGCATGGATATAGATCACAAACTTTCCATTTTTTATACTATCACAAGCAGTAAATAGCAGCAGGGGAGAGTATATAAAGCTGCACCTGAAAGCTAATAGGGCAGACAAATGAGTAAATTAAAACACCTGCCAACCTAAAAACACTGAAGCAAGGATAATAGACACTAAACACCAGGAGAAAAGGTGGATCTGTTGTGGCTCAGAAAACAGAAAAGCTGATCACAAAGCACAGGCTCAAGAGTTTTAATCCAGATGCATGACAAAAACCTTGTAATTTTTCTAATTATAAAACTAGCATTTTTTAAAGGGAGTCTGTCACCAGTAAATAAATTCTTAAAAAATTGAATTACTTATGAATTTTTGGTATTGCGATTCACATGAATCCAGAAAAATGGCTGCCCTCCTCCATTTTGTGAATTTTCTTGAGGGCCTGAGGTTAAAAATATTGAAAGATTATACTCATCTGTCTTAGAATTATCCTCAGCTGTCCTGCTTCAGTTCTATGCCTGCTCTTCCTCTCGATGACTTCGATCTTCAGAGCGGTCTTCCAATACTAACTGAACCTCACATGTATATATTGGCCTCAATGCCACCATTTGATGCCTAGTCAGCACTGGAAGATCCAGACAAAAAACTGATTCAAAGGGAGCAGAAGGACAGCGCTGAGAGTCAGACCTAAGGTATGTGATTATAATATTTTATTATTTTTTTCCCAGTCCTCAATATATTATAATTGGTGGCCTTCAGAGACCCCAGTGCATATTAAATAACTTTTTCAAGGCAGCTTTGATTTAGACCAAATTTTATTAAGGCTGAATCAAATGTGCCAGCTGAATTTCTGGAGATTTGCTCAACTCTAGCTACCAGATTTATGTTAAATGACAACTTTATGATTAAACGCTGTGTAAGAAAGATGTCAATTAGTCATAGTGGTGGAGCTAACTGGAGCTCCAGGTAGCATTACCACTAGTTTATACCTTTATTCCTACACTGTGCGTAGGCAAAAAGTTGTCAATCAATGGCAAAGTGTGAGGATAATAAGAGCTTATGAATATCAAGAAATTTGTAGCACGAGCTCATCATTCGTTGAGAGGACTATCAGCAAATAAAACAATACTTTTATCAAAAATCCAACAATTAGCCCATTAAAGGTCCCCATAAATATTAGATTAATATCTGCTCAACCCATTGATTTTGGTTGGATCATCTGCCTATCTAATGTGTATTGAAACCTACCTATAATCGATGTCAGCAGATATACAGATTGAGCATCTTAAATTTAATCACCTGATCCTTTTAGTCTTGAGGCAAATAAGCTGCCAACAGATGAGTCTGATAGCAGCAAACTCTGCTCTGCCCATTGATATCACATGAATGGTCAGCCAATTTGAGCTTTCATGTGTATGAGGAGGGGACAGGAAAGATAGCTGTCGAGCACTCATCGAGTCTTCTAAGGACGATGGACTCCTTTGTGTATCACATCTTAGAATCAAAGTCTCATGCTCAACAGTATGTTCTCTTCAAATAGGGCAGCCAAAAAACTTGTGATAGACTCCCTACAAACTATGAAGAATTACAGGGGTTGTCTGGTCTTCTGATGAAAGTCTGTAGTCACTCTGTGTGACTGCAGATTTTTGAATCCTTACAGCATGCACACCGCATGCTGTTAAGATTCTCCATTGTTGCCGGTAAGAGCAGGTGATCATGTGACTATAAAGTATAGGATTCATATACATGTGGTCACGTGCCGATTAGACGTGTTCAGCCTTACTCAATATCAGTGAATTGAGTGAGGCTTCATACTTCGTCAGAAGGGTACAAAAGTATGTAAATTGCATACTTGTGGTCACTTGAGTACCCTCATTAGTAGCACCCAATTTTCAACCTATTCATACAGAAAATGCATTGGATGGACCACACTGCACAGATTTCTAATAAAAGGTGTAATTATTTTCTAAACAGAAATGCACAAATGTTGACTGGTTCTCTTCATAAGACAAAACTGCTTAAGATCCCTTAAATTCTATGCACAATGGTAAGCCTTGAGGAATGCTCTGATCTCAGGTCATGGATTATTTCAATAAATAAACAAAAATTAAGAGCACCTTAATGTCTGCAATTACTCTGCATCTCCCTACGCCAATCAGTCAATGTTATATGGTAATACCAGGAGACCATCATTGTCGTTCAATCCAGCTATAGCGTTGATCCAGAAGAAGGAGAAATGTCTCAATAATGTAAGGTTAGATGGATTTTGGACAACACAAGTTGGCTTTAAGCCGTTCAGGGACTTTATTTTGCACTTTCATGCTTTTATGCCTTTTAGCACTATTTTGTAAACTACATACTTAAAGAAATCTGTGTTTATAGCACAGGAGCAAGAGCAGAACAAAACATACAAATGAAATTTATTATACTCATAATGCAGTGGCAAAACAAACAATATTTTTTCATAAGAAAATGTCCTATATATATAATTAATCCTCATATATTAAAAAAAACCATAATTGTTTAAGAGACAAAACAAAATGATAAAAATACCCTTTGAGAAAATTCTTTCTATTTGCCTTGGCCTTCCGTATTGAGCCATTTTTACAGCTTTCATTTTTGAGAGAAAGGAAAACATGTGCCTTAGGAGCTTGAATAATTCAGGATATGTTGCAGTTCAACTTCAATTAATATTTGGCTCACATTTCTATTCTTGGCTTAATAGAATGTAAATAGAAGCAGAGAACAAATTTTGCTGTGTAGTTCTACAAAATTAAGATGATTGGATCTGCAACAAAGAAAACATGCATCCGACCGCATTTACATACCAACTAACACCCCCACTGTTTATCTGTACCCTAATTACTTAATTGTTATACAGAAAAGCTTATTCTTTTCTTTTTAACGCCACAAGCAAACACAGACTTGTAATGAAGCTACATAGCAATGATAAAGGCTTTATTTCTGCAGCACAAATGCTCCTGTTCCTGCAAACTCTCTCTTGGCCTGGAAGTCCCTGAGAGTCTAGTCATTCCTCAATTTATAGCTAACAAGTACTACGGTCAAAATTACAAGACACCCTGAACTTTCCACTTATGGCACTCTGCAATTATTTGTCCATTTACTACTAATTCTCTAAGGGATCTGTTTTTAAATAATGGTGTGACCAACTCACTTACCGATAGACTACTTATTAAAATTAGACAAGCCTGGATTATGGTCCACAAAGCAATCACAGAGGAGTTATGGATAGAGTCTAAATTCAAAACTATCTTTAAAATTCATAAATTTAAATGTCGTTAATATTTATTGAATTGCTTCTAAGCTAATTTGGCTGACAATTTGCCCTAAATATTATCTCTCACGAAGATAGCCCAATACCATAGTCTATGTCCAAAGTTAAAACATTCTTAAATGCAGTTGGAACCCAAAACCTACTGGAAAATATTATAACATAAAAGAAGACCAAGTGTAAACCTTTCGTAAATACAGTAAATGTGTGTGTAAAAGTTCAGGCACTCCTGGTCAAAATTACTGTTATTGTGAACTGTTAACCAAGTTGAAGATGGAATGATCTCTTAAAGGCCTAAAGATAAAGATGACACATTTCCTTTGTATTTTAGGCAAAACAAAATTGTCATATTTTACATTTTAAAAATTACAAAAAGCAAAATTGGTCAGTGGAGAGTCGTGTGCACAGATAATTTTGACTAAGGTTTCAGACCTTAATTAACTTATTACGGTTATGACTTGTTCACTATCATAGATAGGAAAGGCTATGTAATGAAATTTTCCAAGCTATAAAGAAACCAAGAATCCTTTAACCTAATTCCAAAAACAGCAGCCATGATTTCTTCTAAGCAGCTGCCTAGCACTCTGAAAATGAAAATATCGGAGGCCCACAAAGCAGGTGAAGGTTATAAAAGATAGCAAAGTGTTGTCAAGTTGCTTTTTCCCCTAGTTCAAAATGTAAATAAGAAATGGCAGTTAAGAGGCACAAGGGAGGACAAAATAAGGTCTGGAAGACCAAGCAAAATTTAAGTGAGAGCTGCTCTTAGGGTTGCTAGAGAGGTGAATCAAAACACCCCGCTTGAGTGCAAAAGAGGTTCAGAAAGAGTTAGTAGATTCTGGAATTATGGTACATTGTTCTACTGCTCAGAGACACCAGCACAAATATGGCCTTCATGCACCAGTCATCAGAAGAAAAACTTTTCAGCGTCCTCACCATAAAATTCAGCATTAGAAATATGCAAAAGAACAGTTAAACAAGCCTGATGTATTTAAAAAGAAGTCCTGTGGGCTGATGGGTTTTAAAAAGAACTCTTTGGTCACAATGATCGAAGGTATGTGTGGAGGAAAAAGTGCTCAAAATTTCAGGAAAAAACATCTTGCTAACCATTAAGCATGGGGGTGGATCAATCATGCTTTTGGGTTGTGCTGCATCCAATGGCACGGGGAACATTTCACAGATAGAGGGAAGCATGGATTCAATGAAATTTCAACAAATTCTTGATGCAAGCATAACACCATCTGTAAAGCTGAAGTTGAAAAGAGGATGGCTTCTACAAGTGGATAATGGTCCTAAACACACATCAAAATCCACAACAGACTACCTAAAAAAGACACAATCTGAAGGTTTTACAATGGCCCTCATAGTTCTCTGATCTGAACATCATTGACAATCTGTGGCTAGACCTCAAAATAGCACTGCATGTAATGCGACCCAAGAATCTCAGAGAAGTAGAAGAATTTTCCATTGAAGAATTGATGAAAATTCCTCAAATAAGAATTGAAGGACTCTTGGCTGGCTACAAAGAGTATTTACAAGCTGTGATATTTGCAAAGTGGGTGCTGCTAGGTACTAACCATGCAGGGTGTCCAAACATTTGGAAATGTCACAAGGAAATGTGTCATCTTTAAATGTAAATCTTTTAGAGATCATTTTATCTTCAACTTGCTTATCATACAGTTCCATCAGATTTAAAACTAAAATGTTACGGGTCTGGGAAAATGGCGACACAACTCCCCCAATTTTTTTTTGCAAATCTCTGATTTTTTTTTCCACCACTAAAATAATAAAAAAAAAGCTGGACATGTTTTATATCACCATAATTGATGAGGAGAATTATATTACATTGTTAGTTTTACCACAAAATGTGCAGCTTCAAAACAATTCCCAAAAAACAATGCCAGAATTGTGTTTTTTCACAATTTCACAGCACTTGGATTTTTTCCTGTATTTGAGTAAACTATGTGGTTAAATGAATGGTGTCATTTAAAAGTACAACTCGTCCTGCAAAAAACAAGCCCTCATATGTCTATGTATACAAAAAATAAAAGAGTGATGGTTCTGGAAAGAAGGGGATGAAAAACTGGAAAGAAGGGGATGAAAAACCGGAAAAGAAAAAAAAATTACTGTGGCATGAAGGGGGTGAACAGTAACCAATGTAACCAATAAATAGTTAGAGTACTTGAAGACGCATCTGTCCACCAAAGCCAGGCATCATAGATCATAGTACAAAACAAAATAGTTTTTCCTCCTTATATGTCCACTCTACAAAAGGACTGGTGAAACAAATCCAGACTTAATAGTAGAGATGGGTGGACTCCTGAATGTTTGGGTCCAGAGAGTTCAGCCGAACAGTTACAGAAAGTTTGGATTCGGGTACCAGAACAGTACCCAGACTTGAACCCCAGACCCATTCACTTTAATGGTGGGCCCGAACCCCCAGCATTTGCCATGTTGTCATGTGAGTGCACAGGTGTGATCGGAGGTATAAAGTTTTCCTCCAGTCCCTGGTGTCAGCTGATGGGACTACTGCTCCCATCAGCCGAAGCCTGCTGCAGCTAACAGCAGAGAGAGCAGGAGCAGCGATGGGAGTATTCATAAACCAGCTCCTGCGCTGTAAAAAAATAATTTAAAAAGAAAACAGCGTGGGTTCCCTCATATTTTTGATAACCAGCCAGGCAAAACTAACAGCTGGAGTCTGCATTTGTAGCTCACACATCCCCAAAACATCAGCGATCCACCTCCATGCTTTACAGTAGGAATGATGTTACTTTCATCATAGGCCTTGTTGACTACTCTCCAAATGTAACATTTAAGGTTGTGGCCAAAAAGTTCAATTTTGATCTCATCACTCAAAATTACCTTGATATGAAGTTTTGAGGTTTGTCTCTGTGCTGTTTTGTGTATTTTAGGTGAGATACTTTGTGGCATTTGTGCAGTCATGGCTTTCTTCTGTCGACTGGACCATACAGCCCATTTTTCTTCAAGTGCCTCCTTATTGTGTATCTTGAAACAGCCACACTGCAAGTTTTCATAGAGTCCTGTATTTCAGCTGATGTTATTAGTGGGTATTTCTTTGCTTCCCAAACAATTTTCCTGGCAGTTGTGGACAACATTTTTGTTCGTCTACCTGTCTATGATTTTGCTTTTACAGAGACCCTGATTTTCCATTTGTTAATCAGAGTTTGAATGGTGCTGACTGGCATTATCAATTCCATGGATATCTTTTTTATCCTTTCCTCTTTTATACAGTTCAACTACCTTTTCATGTAGATCCATTGACAATTCTTTTGCTTTCCCCATTCCTCACAATCCAGAAATGTCAGTGGCTGGATGAAAGATACAAGAGTCTGTCTGGATCCCAGAAACTCACTCAGCTTTTATGCACACACACTGATTACAAGTAAACAGGTCACAAGCGGCGATGTTACTTTTAGCAGTAATTCAAACTCATTTGTGTCAACTTTTGTGCATTTTACCAGGCCAAAACAACCAGGGTATGTGAAATTTTGATCAGGGTCATTTGGATGCTTTGGGTTGTCAATATGATTTAAAAAGAGAAAACACAGTAGTTTTACAATAAATAGCTTCACCCAACCACTAACCATGAGAGGAGAAAAAGTTTTGGTGTTGTCATTCATATTCTCTGAAAAAAAGACAGAGAAAGCAAAAATTCTGGTGGGGTATGTAAACTTTTGAGCACAACTGTATATATTTATATTAAAGTGGACCTCCGATTGACTTTGCAATGCAAGCTATTTGAAAAAAAATGATCAGGCACAGTCCTGCGCAATGATCATATCTCTGTATGTGCTATATACCTTTAGTAACATATTTACAAGTAGAGAGTATATATTTTTTAATAGCAGCATTTATTTTTTTCTTCTTAGAGGTTTCTCCCTTTGGTGTTGTTAGCTTATTCATTTCAAACAGACATTGCAACTGATGCAGTGAAAATGTGCACCCTGAGGTTTGAATTATAGATTTTTGCCTTTTTTGAAATATTGAAGTTGTGTTTTGAATGGATTTTATTGGAGTGCCTTGTGACTGAGGCCAGCAAAGTAATGAGATGTCCAAAAGCTGCTATGTACAACATTTCACCAACATTTAATCCTTTCTTGTACTTTTTCAATATTTGCTTATACCATGGAATTATGCTCTTCTTTCTGACTGCAGTAATGTTCTTCAATATAGACCTTTATTCTTTTTTACAATACTTTACAAATTTCTCCACACCTCAACCTTACAGAGAAATAAAAGCATTGACCCATAACTTTCAGGATTACTTTTTTCTCAACATTGATCAATGAGATTCTATTTTAAAAATTGTTTGCTCTGTTCTACCTGTGGAAACATATCCTTAGCTGTAGTCTATCATCTGCATGTGTATTATTAGATAGATACATTGTAAACACATGCATAGTTATAAAATAGTATTGTTAATGGTGTGAATACGCACAAATCAAAATAGGTCAATTGATCAGTTGATACATGAAATTCAGAGCTGCAGTGCTACTGTCTCATTGTACCCTAATATAACTTCTGATTTACATCTACAGTATATAGTTGTGCATCACTGTGCATTACTTTATTGATTGCTCTTTAAATCCCGTTTTGGACTTGTAGTTGGTGTTATTTGTAAGAGATTTGATTCTATATTTCTTATTTGTTGAAAATGCAAAAATTAAATTTATTTTTAAAAAGGTAAAATGAGTATAAAAGTGTTAAAAATGGCCAATGGAATTCAAAGGTGAAAATTTTTTTTTTTTTATCTCTTTAAGCAAAAACTCCAACATGTTTTTTACATCCCTGAGCTTTCTACTTGATTGTCACATCAATTATTTTATATATAGTGTACTTAGTCATATTGCAGTTCAGATTTCTACTCTTTAGCATCAATTTGATTCTTAGATATCACCCATCTTATTTCTGCTCAGCTATATACACCATGATGCATCAGCACAGCATCACCTGACAGCCAGAGTCAGTATCATATCTGCAAGCTGTGGTAAGAATTAGTGATGAGCGCGTATACTCGTTGCTTGGGTTTTCCCGAGCATGCTCGGGTGGTCTCCAGGTATTTGTGAGTGCTCGGAGATTTAGTTTTTGTTGACTCAGCTGCATGATTTACAGCTGCTAGCCAGCCTGAGTACATGTGGGGGTTGCCTGGTTGCTAGGGAATCCCCACATGTATTCAAGCTGTCCAGCAGCTGCAAATGTGACAGGAGCCCTCTGACCATCATCAGTAAGTGTGATAGACGTTTCCACCCTTATTACTGAGATGACCATCCTCTGTCATGGTTCCACCCCCTAGTGTGTCTGGGATGCAGTTGCTGACAGCTCAGCTGTCCAATCCAGTACAGGGAAGTGACGAAGCTCTCTTGTATTTTTGATTGACAGCTTAGCCATTCCAATCAGGTACAGTGGCATGCTGGGCTGTCAGTGTGCTGCTTGACAGCTCGACTATCTAATCTGAGACTACGAGGCAATGGCTGTCTCCAAGCGTTCATCATCCCTGGTGATTGCCATGCTACTTAACTAAGTGGTTTCTCCAAGACCTCTGCCAGACGTACATTCAGCTAGTGAGGTTTGTGCTTCCTGTGCCTTGAGTTCTGCATGCTTGATCTTTTATTGCCTGATCTTGGACTTTGTTCTGACATCTGTCTGTTTAACCCCTTCTGCTCTAAGCTGTTATCCTCCTGGTATTCTGACATCATAATGTCACCTGACCATGCTTTTGTCTCTTTTTTCTGTTTATGAAGTACCCTCCTGGCTTCTGACCTTGGACTCCTTGACCATTATGACTCACGGCTTGGCCGTGAGAAGTGACTAGTGTCACACTCCACTTCCCTTTTCACAAAACATAAATTTGTGTAATTCCCAGGCGATTACCATATGATTACATTATCCAAATGAATTCAAGTAGTATTTGTACTGGTGACTAAGATGCTGATCCCTTTTCAGAGAATATAGTTTTATGTAATTCCCTGGGGATTATTCTAAAAGCATATGGTCAAGCTGAAGAGAAAGATACTATATATTTCCAGAGATAGCAACAACTGAATAAGGTAGTGCTGGCAAAATTATATATTTTGAGGACTAAAGACAGGATAAATTAGAAAATAAAAATCACCAATGTTACTTTTTAAATCCCAACTAGCACCATCAATAACAGTATCTTACTGAGTTTACATAAGTTTTGTAAGACAACAATAAATTTAGATTTTCACAAAGTTTGTTGCTTCAATTTTTGTAGTGTCAATTACATTAGCTCTGGATTGTTATGAAGAGTGATCAGATGAATTGCAGACAAAAATTGCAAAATTATTTCTGGCCATGGACATTAACACAAATACAAAAGTCTCATTCAGAAGAGGTTAAATTCCTGTGAATAATTCTTCAGGGTGCCTAATAAATTCCATCAAGTGCTAGGACTGTCTCCTAAACAGGATTCAGTTATGGGATTAGTTCAGCAACAGTGCAGAGCTTGCTAAGAAATTGCACCATGCAAGTATTACTGAATCTACATGAACAGTGAGGTTTTTGGACACTGGTTTGTGGAGCGCCCCCACGTGTAAGGGCAATGGGGTACTCAGTACCGGGTCTATCTCTCTCGGTTCCAGAGATGTCACGGTGGCCCGACCCGGTCCGTGGCCCTTCTAAGGGGCTTCCACTTAAAGGTGTAGTTGTTTGTACGGTGTTCGTGACGCCACCTGCGGTATTCGGTCAGAATGACCGATGCTGCTAGGGGTCCACTGGGGTGATGGAATGGAAGCTAGATGGTGTACCTTCCCACAGGTGAAGTATGTCCCCAGGGCTTCCCAGTTGTATAGGTGGTGATGGTGGACGTCGTAAGGCGCAATGAATAATGAGGACACAAAGGTTGCAGTCTCTTTATCTTTTACTGAAGACTTCAGAGTCCACAGTCCAGAGTACTGTTCACAGGGCAGGCAGAGTCCAGCCGGTCCGAAGGCACATCCAGAGTTCCCTTATCCAGGTGGAAATCAGTAGCCTTCCTACTAGCGCCTGTGTGTTGTAGTACCTCCCTGCTGAGCACCACGGGATAGTCCTCACAGCTTTCGTGGATGTTTCTGATGTTCTCTCTCTCTCTGTCCCCCAGATGATATGGATAGGAAAACCCGTATGACAGGGTAGGCCTGGAGCTATTTTATAGGGACCCTAGAGATGTCCCTCTCCAACAATTTGCCTCCGTGTCTTCATAGGTATTAAAGTCGGGCAGCCAACTTGGAATCAGCTGTCCTGCCGGTCTCTGAAGTAATGCGTAGAGCCTATTACTCTCTCGGTGTTCTGGCCACCGGCTACGCGCCTCAGAAGGAGGCTGCCGATCTTGGGGCAGAACTCCTCCTGGTATTATCTCCTTGTGCTGTGACTTCGTTTCTCACTCTCCACAATATACTTCGCTTCGTGTCCTTTCTTAGGATGCTGCAGCAATGAAGTGCAGGCGCAGCTCTGTAACGTTCTATCTCGTGCTTGGCCTCTGTCAGGATCCCACCCCTGACAGGGACCCTCTGTCTGCAGCTCAGATGTTCCTCCTTCTCCCCCTGTCTGCCTGACAAGTACCCTCTGGGTGTAACCCAGGCAGCTTCTGACTAACTTCCTATCCAACCCACCAGTTTTACCCGTGTGTGAGGAGTGGCCTAGTAGAACCTTTGCTCTCCCTGGTGGACTGGAGTGTGAAGTGTAGTGTGTGACTGTGATACCTGGTCAGGTGAACTCCTTTAGTACCATCAGACGTACCATCACTCCCCCTGGTGGAAGAGCGACATTACTGCAATGACCAGGACTCTGGGGCGCTACACTTGTCATCAAGAAGTGCAGTAAAAACCACTTCTTTCTTTCTAAAACCTCAAGGATGAACTGACATAATGCAGTGAGTTCACGGATTGGACTGTAGAGGAAAGGGGTAAAATTATTTTCTCAAGTGAAGCACCTTCAAACTATTTGGAACATCTGGATGAATAGTTGTCCGGCGAAGAAAAGTTGAGTGCTACATAAGTCCTGTGTTATGCCAACATTAGAGCATTTTGAGACCATTCATGTGTAAGGTTATTTTTCAGCCAAGGGAGTGGGCTCACTCACAATGTTGACTAAGAAGACTGCCATGAATAAAGAGTAGGATCTAAATGTTCTCAAAAAGCAACTTCTCCCAATAATCCAGGAGCATAATGGAGCATCATGTTACAGGGCAAAATTGATAACTAAGTGGCTCAGTGAACAAAACATTGACATTTTGCATCTATGGCCATGATTCTCCACATGTCTTAATTCTATTGGGATCTTGTGATTAATCTTTACAAAAGTGTTGAAAAACAAAAACACAAAAATTGTGACAGACTCCAATCACTGATTAGGTAACAATTAATTGCCATCGGTAAGGATTTGTCCCAAAGGCTAATCTCAAGCATGCCAGGGTGATTTGCAGAAGTCGTACATTTAGGAGTGAAATCTGTAAAGATTCAGTCTACAAAAACTTGACGCCCTTGTCAATAAAAATTCAAAAACTTATGAAATAATTATAAATGTTCCCTTGATAATGTTAGAAACATCTGACTAAAATATTTAAAAACCCTGAAGCTGTAAACTTTGTGAAAATTAACATTTGTGTCAGTCTCAGAACATTTCACCACAAAACTTTTGACCACGCCTGTAGATGGTTGACCATTCCATATTTCAGTATTGTCTTAGATACAATTTACTAAACTTATGTTTTCCAAATTACAGTTGTTTAATTAACTTTTCTTATTATTTCATTTCAGATGTTTTCTGAGCTTATAAAGTAAAATGCATTTGAATTTAAGAAATCATTTATATAAGATACTTTTTGACACGTTAAATGAGCATCTAGAAATAATCAAGAAGACAAGCTTGTTATTCAACTTCACATTATTATGAGATCCCTTTATTCTGCGAAAACTATTAAATATCTGTCAATCTTAAAATGAACTTTAAACCTTTACACATTAGGGAAGGTTAAAGGGGTGGTCCAAAATGCAAATTAATTTTCATCCTAAATCCCTATCTATTTAATGCCATAACCTAATTTATTTTCTAATATAATTTAATTAACAATTCTCTAGCCTTTTCCTAACAACACTATCTAACTGCTTTCTTTTTTTCTTTTAACTTACTTTTTGATTACCTTTTTTGAGAATTCCAGTGCATGCTGGTTTACTCAATGCATGGAGCAGGTTCAGCTCCTGAGCCCCATACATTTACAGCCTTTGGCCGCTGTCGCACTTGCAACTGAAATGCGAGAAACTCGCGTGAGTCTCTCGCCTCAATACCCAGCACCGGCGGTTCAGGCCGGGAACATTCAGCTGCACAGAAATACATACAGCACTCAACACTCCATTCCCGTGTGCCGGCAGCAGTGCCGGGTATTGAGGCGAGAGACTCGTGCAAGTTTTTCGGATTGCAGTTGCAAGAGTGATACCGGCCTTAATGTGACATACTGCTCCATATGGGTGCACAAAAAAATTATGATGTTGGCAATGGCAGAGGAAATTTAATTAAGCATAATCTGTTAGTGTTTAGTTTCAGCTTGCATCTGGTACATTTATCTGGATACTAGATTAGGCTTGGATACTAGAGATGAGTGAATCAGTTCAAAGCAAATTGAATCTGTCTCAAATTTTACAAAATTTTCAGATTTTCCTGAATCTTCCCCAATTTCACAGCTATGTTTCATTGTAGGCACCAAGCATTTTTCTTTTTACGTCTCAACTTTGTGGCACCTTGCAGTTTTGAAGCCATCAGTTCCAAAAACATTTAGATTTGTATTATCACTTAAGATTATAGAGTCCAAGAAGTCTTCATACTTTTCAGCATCTGCCCTTGCAAATTGTAGCCAGGCTTTTTTGAGCATGTGCATAAGAAGAGACTTCCTTCGTGGATAACACTCATGCATATCATTCCTCTGCAGTGTCTTAGGAAACACTAACTGCAGTTTCACTTTTTGCTTCTTTGGCTAACTTCAGAAGCTTCTGTTAAGGTGTCAACTTCTGTGGTAGGCCTGGACGTCTCTGTGAGATGGCTGCAGTTCAATCTTTGTTAAATTTTTTATCACTTTAACTACAGTATTCTGACTGATAAGTAAAGCTTTGTTGATTTTCTTGTAGCCTTCACCTTTTTTGTGTAAATAAATTATTTTCTTTCTCGGGTCTTGTGACAAATATCTTTCATGTTGTGCCATAGCTGACAACATGAGTGAGAAGGTTTTTCTTTAAGTAACACCCTTTTATAGTCCATTGTCCATTTGAAACTTGTTTACTGAATAAAAAAAAACTTATCTGTGGTTGAACTCTACCTAATAAGAATTTTGTAGTCTACACTTTAGCTAAGACTTTCATTGGGGTGTACTCATTTATGCAATGTAGTCTTGCATGAATTTGTTAGTAAAATTACTTTTTGAGATGTGCAAATTAACAAATCTTGTTTGCAGTCAATAGACCACCTGTGTGGAAGTATATTATAGCCTGGAATCCCATAGAAAATGTTGATTCTTAAAAAAAATCTAAAGGCTTTTTTTGACAAACTTGTTGGAGTGTACTCATTTCTGCTGAACTCTGTATATCTATTTAAAGAAAGTAAAAACAATATTCAGTTTTCCTATAAGAAAATGAAGAAAGAAAGAGAAAAAAGAGAAATAGATGTGTTAAAGAGCAACTCAAGATACTTGTTTGAAGTGTGCTGAAAATGCAAATTCACTAAGCTATTGCGACTTGTATACAAATATCTGTTTCAACGTTATACTGAAATTTTCTTTGTATAAATTGTGCCGATTTTGAGTAGTATATTTATATATTGTTGAAGGTTTTGAATGATATAGTAGTTTACTAACTATTTAACATACTATATAAGATATATGTTTCTAATTTTTTGGCTAAGTAGAATGTCATATAATCAACCATGCCCTTTAAATCTAACTGCTTGCAAAATTTGACCCGAAATTCCATGTAGCTGATATAACACTACACTGAAATTTAAGCAAATAATTAGGGAAATATGTATTAAAAATATACTTTTTTCTTAAGAGGTTATAGGCCATGTGAAATGGTGGAATAATTGGCTTTCCTGAATATGTACTCAAGATTAGATTAATAAATGTTACATTACTATAAGCAAATAATATCATTGTAACCTTACCGTGTAGCTGGTACTGTGTTGGAGTGCCAAATAGTGTAGGGAAAAAACGAATTTGTAGAAGATATAACAGTGCAAATCATATGTAAGAAAGATTTAAATTATAAAAAAATGCACTAGTGCTCCCACTCAAATGACAATGTTGGGAACTGTATAAATTGGCGCACTGTTTGCCTTGGTGCATGATTAGCTGAATAGACTGGAAAAGAAATGAATGATATGAGCTAAAAGCACCTTAAAAACATGAAAACATGCATGTGCCTAAATGCCTACCTGCTGAATTGTGCGGTTTCTATGATGCATACGTGTATGATGTTCCGTGCTGGAAGATGACACAACCGTGAAGGTATGTGGGAGTTAATCCATTAGCTCGCACTGTCCCCGATCTGCAGTGTCGGCAGCATGCTGGATGGTCACACTCACTCTGACACTACGGCAAAAAATGTAAAAACTGCTGCTCTTTGTCTACGTGACGTCACTCAACTGAGGGCTCTCTTCTGTGCAGCTGGTACTGTGTTGGTGTGCTAAATGGTGTAGGGGAAAAAAAAATAAAAAATTTATAGAAGATATCACATTGCAAATCATAAGTAAGAAAGATACAAAAGAATTAACTGTTTGTTTGATAGCCGGAAGATTAGTCCATTATATTTTTGATCCAAATGAAGGGTGTTCAGTTGCCTGATAGCTCCAGCATAAGCAAATTTTTCAAGGAGGAATTGCGTTTAACATGACAAGCTAAATTGAAGAATTTGTCTTGCCAACTTCAAGTCTCTTTAAAATAGCTCCATGGAAGTGGAATTGAGCTGGCAGAAAAAGAATCTTCTATTTAAGAAAGTGACAGCTACATGTGCGCCATTGGAAAATGGATTATGTGCTATGGGCACAGACAAATGCAAAATATTATGATGGATGGAAGTGATTGTGGTTCATTGAACAAGAAAAGCAGTGGTAAATGTACAGTAGGTTGTACCATTAAACTCAACAACAGTGTGAAGGTCTTAGGTCTTGGGTGAATCAGAAGATAATTGTATATGCTCTTCAAATGGGAGCTAATTAAAAGTGGCAGTGAAGGAAATAATTCCTTATACATTATGTTTGATTTACATTTTTCTAATAGTTTCTGTTTTTTTTGGAATTGAGAATGCTACTTTTGCGTAAAGATACATTCTATCATTGTTAGCTGGATATACTGTCTACGATCTTTCTTGGTGTGCTTGACTCCTATGTGTAATAAAGTGCATGTAAAGTTATTCTAATAGTAGTATACTAGTATATGTTGCTGATCTATCCTTAGAATGGATCACTAGCAATCAATTTAACAAAGGAGCCAAACCACTCTCCGAAAAGTACCAATGTTTGTAGTATTTCATGTTGCGGCTTCATTGTGTATCCAGAAATAGCTATTTTTATGTATTTGCAGTAGACTTAGATAGAGCTGAACTGTAGTGCCAGACACAGCTACATGTATGGATGAACTACTGTACCTGGATAGGCAATGAAGAATTCTCAAATGAGCATAAAGTGTCTTTGCTCTGCTGATACAAAAGGATTTGAAAGGTTTAGGTGTCCGCTTATAAGACATTGATTGACTGATTTCAGGGAAACTCTTTTACGTATGCTTCCTGAAACCCATACTAAGGGGCTGTGCCTTTACGTCAAACTCTTTCTTTTTTACATCTGTCAGAGGTCACAGGCTCAAAATGGCTACCTCAGACAGTCTAGGCAGAGGCCACTTCATCTGGCAGATTCCGGAGGAACCCTGGCTTTACCCTTTAACCCCTGTACATGAATCTAGTTCTTTAATGGGGTCCACTAGATTGCTTCCACAGAAGGGCTGCTGGTTGGAGTAGTGAACCAGAACCAAGAGGGTTCATCATGCGAGGTCAATACCAAACAGTCACATCAGGACAGAATCAGATGGCTCGTGGGTGGTCAAATACTAGGTGAAGTTAGACAAGAGGATACATAAAATAGAGCACAGTAGCAAAGGATCAGAGTGATCAGGTCTAGCTGAACTAAATAACTGGTAGCTAGAGACTGATGGCTGGAGTTTATATCATAAGGAGCCCTGTCCATGGCTCCTAGCAGAGAGCTAATTACCGTATATACTCGAGTATAAGCCGACCCGAGTATAAGCCGACCCCCCCTAATTTTGCCACAAAAAACTGGGAAAACTTATTGACTCGAGTATAAGCCTAGGGTGGAAAATGCAGCAGCTTCAAAATTAAAAATAGATGCTCCATACTGTTCATTATGGCCCCATAGATGCTCCACATAAAGCTGTGCCATATATAATGCTCTGCACTGTTCATTATGGCCCCATAGATGCTCCACATAAAGCTGTGCCATATATAATGCTCTGCACCGTTCAGTATAGCCCCATAGACGCTCCACATAAAGCTGCCCCATATATAATGCTCTGCACAGTTCATTATGGCCCCATAGATCCTCCATAGAAAGCTGTGCCATATACAATGCTCTGCACCTTTGATTATGGCCCCATAGATGCTCCATAGAAAGCTATGCCATATAAAATGCTCTCCACCTTTGATTAAGGCCCCATAGAAAGCTGTGCCATATGCAATGCTCTGCACCTTTGATTATGGCCCCATAGATGCTCCATAGAAAGCTGTGCCATATAAAATGCTCTGCAGCTTTGATTATGGCCCCATAGAAAGCTGTGCCATATAAAATGCTCTCCAGCTTTGATTATGGCCCCATAGATAGCTGTGCCATATATAATGCCCTGTACCTTTGATTATGGCCCCATAGATAGCTGTGCCATATACAATGCTCTGCACCTTTGATTATGGCCCCATAGATAGCTGTGCCATATACAATGCCCTGCACCTTTGATTATGGCCCCATAGATAGCTGTGCCATATATAATGCTCTGCACCTTTGATTATGGCCCCATAGATGCTCCACATAAAGCTGTGCCATATATATAATGCTCTGCACCGTTGCCCCATAGATACTCCACATAAATCTGTGCAATATACAATGCTGCTGCTGCTGCAATAAAAAAAAAACACTTACTCACCTCTCTTGCTTGCAGCTCTTCAGCGTCCCGTATTGGCGTCTCTCTGCACTGACTGATCAGGCAGAGGGCGGCGCGCACACTATATGCGTCATCGCGCCCACTGACCTGCACAGTCAGAACAAGAGGACGCAAAGACAGAGCGGCGCACGGCGTGTGGAACGCGGACAGGTAACTATGAGATACTTACCTGCTCCCGGCGTGCTTGGCTCCTTCTCCCGGACAGCTGGTCTCCGGGTGCCACAGCCTCTTCCTCTGTCAGCGGTCACCGTTACCGCTGATTAGAGGAATTAATTTGCGGCTCCACCCCTATGGTGGTGCAGTCCATATTCATTTCTCTAATGAACGGTACCATGTGACCGCTGAACAGGAGACGAGCTGCGGCACCGAAGACCGTGGGACGGGCAGGGGGAGCACCAGGAGCGCCGGGACTAGGTGAGTATGCGACACGCTCTCTCCCCCTCACCCGCCGACCCCACCGCCGACCGTGACTCGAGTATAAGCCGAGAGGGGCACTTTCAGCCCAAAAATTTGGGCTGAAAATCTCGGCTTATACTCGAGTATATACGGTACATACTAGCTTATTGAAGCAAAAAAAGGTGGACAGGAAAGAAACAGTCTCAGCAATCTAACAGCTAAACTGCCACACGCTGTTGGTGTCTACCAGTAACTGTGGTATTAGTATGGCTCCACCTAGTGACCAGGGTAGGGGTTGCAGCAGTGTGTTCAGACACGGATGTGGAATTCTAAGATTTAACATATTACAGTGACTGGCGATCACCATTGGTTCACATTTTCTTTCCACCACCGATGAACTGTTATACCTCGAATAGCACTGCATAGCTACTTATTTTCATTACTTTAACCAGTGTGTTAAAATGTAGGACTACACATCACCAAGTTAAAAAAGGGATTTTTTTTGCAGTTTCTGTCTGTCTCATTTGTAATTTCTGATTAGTATTTTCTACTGGATGCGATTAGGAATCTTTAGTGGTTGCTCCAAGATGGCACTCTGTTACTTATTTATAGATGGAATTTATAGATTTAGATGATCAAGAGAAAGCCATTCAATTCCATTCAGCACGAGTATGAATGAAGTGGCAGTTCATCATGCTCACCAATGCTCTATTCAAAGTCTATAGGACTAACAAAGATTGCTGAGTACAGCATGAGCAGACATTTACTAGACATTTAGAAAGTCAACTATTGATTTTTGGTTTCAGTGCACTTTAAGCTTCCAAAAATTAAAAACAAAAAGACTTCTCCTTTCTTCCATTACGTACCTTTGTTATACACATTGCAGGTCTTATCCATTTGACGGGATTAAGTGCTAATAAGATTTTTTAAATATTTAAACTGCAAATGAAAGTAAGTGATTTTCTGATAGCAATCCAAAAGAAACATATTTCAAAATGAAACTTTGATGACTAGAAGAATTTAAGAAGCCACATGTACAGCCATTATAAATGCATTGATTCTATGACTTTCCTGAGAGAAAATAGTAATTAAATTGTGCTTCACATTGGCTCTGGATATGTTAAAAATTAATTAGCCTATACAGACAGTGTAAGGCAGTCTACTGCAGCCAGCAGAATATTTATGAAGAGAGAAATAAATAATGATTGCTGAAAAAAATGTCCTTTTTCAAGAAGCAAAATGAATTTTGTGAACTTGTTTTTTTGTGAACAAGGATTCACAGGCATTTTCCACAATGAACCAGCAAAGTAAATAATGGTATTTGTAAAATACATTAACACAAATGCACCAAAGATGGAGTCTAACTTTGGAGGAGCTGGAGAAACATGTTCCCTTGGTTACGTTTGTTAACCGGGTTCAATAATGGACTAAAGAAACAATAATGGGCTAAGGAAGCACATAAATCTTTGAATTGCAACCAGAGGCAGCAAAAGCGTAATAGCAATTAAAGCTTACATACTTAGGGTACTGTAACACTCTGCAACTTTCCAACAATGACCAGCGATACGACCTGGCTGTGATCGTTGGAAAGTCGTTGTGTGGTCGCTGGAGAACTGTCACACAGACCGCTCTCCAGCGACCAACGATGCCGAAGGCCCCGGGTAACCAGGGTAAACATCGGGTTACTAAGCGCAGGGCCGCGCTTAGTAACCCGATGTTTACCCTGGTTACCATCGTAAAAGTAAAAAAAAACAAACAGTACATACTCACATTCCGGTGTCCGTCAGGTCCTTTGCAGTCTGCTTCCCGCTCTGACTGAGTGCCGCCGTAAAGTGAAAGCAGATCACAGCGGTGACGTCACCGCTGTGCTCTGCTCTTACATTCCGGCCGGCAGTCAGTCAGAGCGGGAAGCCGACTGCAAGGGACCTGACGGACACCGGAATGTGAGTATGTACTATTTGTTTTTTTTTACTTCTACGATGGTAACCAGGGTAAACATCGGGTTACTAAGCGCGGCCCTGCGCTTAGTAACCCGATGTTTACCCTGGTTACAAGCGAACGCATCGTTGGATCGGTGTCACACACACCGATCCAACGATGACAGCGGGAGATCCAGCGACGAAAGAAAGTTCCAAACGATCTGCTACGACGTACGATTTTCAGGAGGGTCCCTGATCGCTGCTGCATGTCAGACACAGCGATATCGTATGGATATCGCTGGAACGTCACGGATCGTACCGTCGTAGCGACAAAAGTGCCACTGTGTGACAGTACCCTTAGGCCCGAATCATCAAATTGTTTATGTAAAACACCTTGAGATGTTGCAAAGCTTCACAAAATGTTTGTGACTTTTGGCATTTTTATGCTAGTCCCAGACAGCTTTTTCAAAGTGGTCAGAGCTGGGGCTGGACGGGGAATGGCAAAGCCTTCTCTGCAAATTCAACAAAATATATGACACTTTAGCAGTGGAAATGATGCCAGAAATATACTGCAATCTCTGACTAAGGTAACATTTTCTGGGGAGGCGCATGCAAATTGTAAGGTCCACCTAATTCATTAGGTAGCATGCACAACTTACTCCAGTGCAATATTCATTAAGACTAATGGTCCTTTGCGTTTTCATCCTTTTCAGTTTGCTTTCAACTTTCCACAAAATGGTTTAATGATATGTTGAGAAGAGTTGAACCAATTTGTTCTGATTCGGTTCCGAATACGATTGAATTTTGTTTTGCAATCTTCGTCAAACACAGCCAAACATCATTGGAGTCAATGGGAGTAGAAATTACTGAATATACTGGGAACCGATCATCAAACATACATTCGTCACGAATAGGTTTCGAATATGGCATGAATATGGCAAATTCAGGTTTGTCGACTAAATCCGAACAAATTCGCTCAACTCTAATGTTGAGATTTTCATCTGTTTAATGGAACTCATCGAATAGTCATATCATTAAGTGGTACAAGCTTGGAAGTTAAGCCCACGCCATTGATAGCAGGTGTGAGTTGTAACATACAGCTACCACATGGATGTAAGGGCTACAATTGAATCCAAACCCTGCAGTTTAACTTTTTAGATGTTACAACTAATTAGCTATGGCATTTAAATGGTTAGCCGGAGTGGAGGGTCTCCATCTATAACCTCAACAGGCCTCTCATGATTCGACAGCAGGGTTAAATTCTTTGCAGTAGGGATCCTTACAATTACCCCTAATTTTGCCATCTTACTACACTTAATAATAAAATGATGACTGTTAGTGTCACTCTGACAGGTATAACACACTGAAATACAGAATTATTACAGTGTATTTTATGAGCAATCAGACTCATACATGTTCAAGTGAGCTAATAGGTCTTAAAAAGAATTTAAAATTAAATAGAATATATAAAGATATTAAAAGAAATCGCCAAAACACTTTTTGCTCTACTAAAAATTCTATGTTATGTAAAAAAATACAAATAATTGATATCAGCATATGTCTATTGCAATGCAAATTATAAAATGATAAAGTTATTTAATCAGAATGATATACACTGTGTTACGGTGGGTGGAACGCACTAAATATATTATAATAAAGAAGTGCGCTTGCCACCAGGGATCGACCATGCAGAGATGGTACACTGCAGCTAAAAGGACAATGGCGAGACTTGAGACGAGCGAAACAGTTAATGTCACTCAGTGGAGTAGCACTTGGCTGTGCCAATCGCACAAAGTGAAGGAAAAGAAACTATGCTATGAGACCGCGTTTTTTCGGCACACGGCCGTAGAGTGAATATGGCACTAAAAGCGTACCCTGTTAATGTCGCAGGAGTATGCAAGCCCCACTGGAGCACGAGAACCGGTAGTGGACTTCAAGCACTCCAATAACTCTGCTCCGGAGAAGCCGGAATTCTAAAGGCACTGAACCTGCCCTGAGCACAAACAGCTGAGTCCACACTACCATCAGGTACCTCTCACACACCAAATACAAATGGTCTTAGAGCACCAACGGGAGCGCCAAATATCCTTTTATAGTTTCTGTCAATCTGACAGGACCTTACTCACCGACCAATCCAGAGCCGGGCCAGGACCTGAGCATGTGATGGACAACCACCAACGAGAAGTTGACCCAGGAGCATGCTCATTTGAGCGAAACCTGGACTGCTCGCCGCTGAGTATTGCCAGTTACTATAGCTGAACCTGGAGAGGCAGCAGTAATCAAGTGCACAACTTGAGTCTGAGCAAGACGCTGAGACTGAAGTCTTTGCTCAGCAGCATTCACTGCCGTCGAATGGGAGACCGCAGGAGAAGACAAGGCTTGGGATCCATTCTGTGCAGAGGGAGAATCCTGGTACCCAGCACACTGTATCAAATGCCATTATTGCTGTTTTTTGTCCTACCTTTTAAAAACTTAATAAAATAAAAAATCCTTTGTGATATCAACATTTAAAACTTAGGCTTTCAGTATGTTGTGTAACATAAAAAAAAATTGAATTTTTTAAGAGTTTTAAAGTAGTCAAATTTAAAAATAAAAGTATAAAAATTAGGATATCACTATGATCATACTGATCAACAGAATTTAGTAAACATGTTACTTATACCACATGGTGAACATCATAAAATCAAAATCTGAAAAAACAAAACCCAAAATACGGTAACTGTTACAAAGTCAACATTTACTAAGGTGTAAAAGGCATAAAAACTACAATTGTAGAAGTTGTGAAAATCTCCTTGAGACCATTTTTAGATCAGATGTTGCCATAATATCTTGAATGTGAAGCCATCTTCAACTAAAATCTGCTACCTGATGAAAGGGAATAAAGTAAGCTGACTCATCTGCCTCCTCACAGGGACTTATCCAATTCCTAAATGACGTTATTAAAAATTGTACTGCTTCTGAGAAATCAGAATTGTCAGAGATGAAATAAAAAATATACAAAGAGAAGACCTGTCAGAAATATATTTTATACCTGGACATTTTTAAGACTCGCCACCTAGAATATTTAATATTTGACACATAACAAAGATATTACAAAGAAACATGGCACAGAAGAAATATAAGTTTAGAAAAGGAGCAGTTTGGTAGTGCTGAAACCGCACAGATCTAAATATTGTAGGTCTTCACAATTCTGCAGGTTGATGGAGGTTCTGTATCTTGGGAGCTGTGAAACACTTTTTAGACTGTTCAGAAGTGGTGAGCTCCCGAGACATGACCACTGAGCTCCTGTATGAGGCCACTAATAGAGAAGTGTTCAGGCTTAATAGAAAGTTTATCGGGTTGTCCGCTATCCAAACAATGCCTTCTCAATCTGAGTGATTGCCCTGGTTAAAATAAAAATGTTTATACTCACCTCCCTTACCGGCGCTGTTCCAGCAGTGTCAGCAGTTGCACTCCTGGTTCTCATGTGAGGTAGTTACGTCACGGTAGCCCTATGCCTAGTCATTGAAAACTTCACTATCACCGCCTTTGGACAAATCAAACATCAAGAGGATTTCGTAAAGCAGTCACAGCCCTGACTTCCTGTTGATATTATATTAGTCCAAAGGTATGGACAGTGATGCCAGAGCAGATTTGTTGCAGGGCTTGGGTGACGTTTGAACCCTACGTGAACACCTGGAGAGTGAGTGCCACCACAGCTGGAATGGTGCTGATACAGGAGGTGGGTATAAGTGTTTTTATTATAATGGGGGGGGCAAACATTAATTTGAGGGATTTTATAAACTTTGCAAACTGCGTGCAATGTGAAAACATAATAAAATAACCATAACTCATATTTTATATCTCCTGTTCCAACTTTGCAGTTCCAATGTCCTCTGCCATTTTCGTAGCTTGCCACATCCCATACATCTTTAATGCAGGTGCTGCAGCCAATCACTGTCCTCAGTGGTGATATTCCAGGTATTCCAGCTGTACCGCTGATGCCAGTGTCTGATTGTACAAGTCATGTGAATGATTCATAGGATGTGATCAACTGCAGGACCAGCGAGGACCACCATAATATCCCTCTGGTCCTGCAGCTGATCAAATAGCTATTTCCTATTTTTTTTATGTCATATACAGCTTATTTCATTTCTGGCAAAGATGTGTTTTATTTAGAAAATGTCACAATATACTGTCTGTTCATATATAAGCAGTGTTCTAATGTCACAAAGTGTGTATCTTTATTCATGGTCATTATTGGTGATGTGACTGCTTGAACTTATTTTTTTTAAATCATATAATTTTTATTAACCACAGAAAATATTTTCAATTTTTCAAACACAAATACAATTAGACATTTAGGTATTACATAAAGTAAAAAAATTACATAAAAGAGAACACAAAAATACTTTGTTATACCCCAACTGTATCCAACCCACCAACGTATCTCAACAGAATGTCTCATACACGTTATGTTCATTGTCCTTTAATCATTATTGCATGTTCTAGAACACCTCATATTATCAATTTAATTTATCCTTCATTACAATATATCATGCTTATGACAGTGTCACTAAGTCCTGCATTCTATCCCTAAGTAATTGTGCGGATGGTAGTCCAGGAGTGTGCTTGTACTTATATTTAGGTTACGTATACTTTAGTAATGTCACAATTTTGTTCGCTGTCATTCTTAGGTTGTGTAGTATATTGCAATGATGAGCTAATCTGCTGAAATTAAAATTCTGCACTTTTGTCCAAGAAAATTTGTTTTGCACTGAAATTATTGAACATCAATCGAATGTTACTTATTATGCTCTACATTCTCTCCAGCCATAATAAATATACTGTTGGGGAAAAAAAATTGTCATGCACCTGTCTTGTGGCTGCAGCCTCCAATATGGGCCTCCACAAAGCTTCTTCCAGGCTCTTTTGTTCAGAAGTGCACACTACATCCTCTAGCACCAAAACTTCTCATCGAAGCTTTCACAACCAGACATTGTTCCCCATGAAAGAAGAGGCCAGAGTGTGGAATGGACAAGGAGTTGTGGCAGCAGGACAGATGAGCAGCAATATGATTTATTTATTTATTTTTTTAACCATTCCCAGAAAAGAGGGTAAAACCCCTCATATTCTCCAGGCCAGTAAGAGTACAGAGATGCCAAACGTGTATAGGTTCATATTTATTTAAGTGGTGAAAAAAAAGTTTGTAAGAAAAATAAAAGAGTCGACATTTCCCGAGAACCCACAGCGTCTTAATTTTTCATGATCTGGGGCTTCCTGAGGGCCTATATTTTGAATACAGCGCTGTAATTTTTATTTATACCATTTTGGAGTAGATATTATGTTTTGATCGCCTGTTATTGCATTGTTTTTGCAGTGTTGCAACGACCAAAAAAAAAAAAGAAATTCTGGCGTTTTGATTATTTTCTAGTTACGTGGTTTACCGATCAGATTAATTTACTTTATATTTTGATAGATCGGACATTTCTGAATGCATTCATATCAAATATGTGCATTATTAATTTTGTTTTACCTATTTTATTTTGAATTTGGAAAAAATTGTGTGAATTGAACTTTCATGTTTTTTTAATGTTTTAAATATTTTTAAAACATTTTTTTTTACTTTTCACTTGCTTCAATAGCAAAAGAAGAATTGAAGCTGCAATCATCCGAAAGCCTGTGCTACACATAGCAGGGCTTCAGCCCTGCTATATGTAGCATAAATCATGATCTCCTATGATTGCAAGCCACAGACGCTCATAGATTTACAATGACAGGCTGTCATGACAACCCATAAGCACCCCACAACCCCATGACAGGGGCACCGATGGACGTGTCTTGGGACTCGCTGGAAGTTGGCTCATGTTAAATGCTGCTGTCAGAGATTGAGATCCACCCACGGCTGTTAGATGCACCTAACAGCTGGTCAGATCAGCTGTCATGTGAAGGGAAAGATGCGGGCTCAGCGCAAGAGCCTATATTAGTGATGAGCGAATATGCTCATTACTCAAGATTTCCCGAGCATGCTCGGGTGTCCTCAGAGTATTTTTTAGTGCTCGGAGATTTAGTTATCTTTGGCACAGCTGAATGATTTACAGCTATTAGCCAGCTTGATTACATGTGGGGATTCCCTAGCAACCAGGCAACCCCCACATGTACTTAGCCTGGCTAATAGCTGTAAATCATTCAGCTGACACGATGAAAACTAAATCTCCGAGCACTAAAAAATACTCGGAGGACACCCGAGTATGCTCGAGAAATCTCGAGTAACGAGTATATTCGCTCATCACTAGCCTGCATCAAACACAGGGACATGACCTTGGACATAATTACGTCCAAGATTGCAAAGGGGTTAAACGAAACAAAGTTTTTGCAGCAGTTAAAATTGTCAAATGGGATTTGGGAAACTGCTTTCCTTTTGCTTAGATCAAAGATGGGTTAGCTCATTTAGAAGTCAGGCTGACCGCTGATTTCATTTTCTTTATAAAGAAAACATTACTCCTATTATAGCAACAATTACCCAGGAAATTTGTTCGTATCAGACCTGTGATTTTATTTTACAAGACGTGTACATCTTCTGTAATTGATATCCTTTCCAAAGCTTTAGTATTTATTTTAAGTATAACTGGAATTATTGAAAAAAAATGATGAACAGAAAGTATTCATTTGGAGGATAAATCACAGCAGCTGCATCAGCATATTCAAACTACAACAGACAAAATTTTTAGGAAATTTTAACCTCACTAATCTTAGTATTGGTTTGCATTTGACTGATTTATTAACAGGTCTCCTGAATGGAGAAACCCTGACTTCCATAGATAAAACAAATATAGACCATAGATACAACAAATATAGATCAATATGAGTCAGAGGAATAGATAAGGCAAGAGCAGACACTATCCTTAATATATAAAATTATACTTAGCTTATGACCAATTTCATATGATTCATATTGACAATTCCTCATCAGAATACAAATACCGACATGTTTTCCCCCAGAAAGTTAAGATGGGGTTCATCAGGGAATATACTGGGTTCCATTTATGCGGTATCATCCTGTGGCCACAATATAATGCGTGCTGTCATGGTTCCCAATGGCAAGGGAACGTAAGAAACATATAAATAACGAACGAGCTCTCGGGTGATGGAAACTCGAGTTGACCGTGAGCTAAATCTACCACACAACTAATAGTAGCCAGGGAGCATACCTACGGCTTCCTAAATGCCACGCGCCAGCCGGAGGACTAACTACGCCTGGTAGAGGAAGAAACAGACCTGGCTTACCTCTAGGGAAATACCCCAAAAGATGATAGCAGCCCCCCACATGTAATAACGGTGAATTAAGAGGAAAAGACATACACAGTATGAAAGTAGATTTAGCAAAGAGAGGTCCACTTACTAGATAGCAGAAGGATACAAAAGAGGACTTCACGGTCAACTGAAAACCCTTTCAAAAACCATCCTGAAATTACTTTAAGACTCCTGTGTCAACTCATGACACAGGAGTGGCAATTTCAGCCCGCAAGAGCTTCCAGCTACAGAGAAATACAAAAACTGCAAACTGGACAAAAGATACAAAACAAAAGGACAAAGTCCACTTAGCTGATCAGCAGACTAGTAGCAGGAACATGCAACCGAAGGCTCTGGTTACAATGGTGACCGGCAAGGAAATGACTGGAGAGCAAGGCTAAATAGGAAACTCCCAAACGCTGATGGAAGCAGGTGAACAGAAGCAGCAAAGTGCAAACAAGTCACCAATACCACCAGCAACCACCAGGGGAGCCCAAAAAGCGGATACACAACAGTACCCTCCCCTTAAGGAGGGGGCACCGAACCCTCACAAGAACCGCCAGGGCGATCTGGATGAGCCCTATGAAAGGCACGAACCAAATCCGAGGCATGAACATCAGAGGCAGTTACCCAAGAATTATCTTCCTGGCCATAGCCCTTCCATTTAACCAGATATTGAAGTCTCCGTCTGGAAATACGGGAGTCCAAGATCTTTTCTACCACGTACTCCAATTCACCCTCCACCAGCACAGGAGCAGGAGGTTCAGTAGAAGGAACCACCGGTACCTCATATCTCCGCAACAGCGACCGATGGAACACATTATGGATAGCGAAAGATGCTGGGAGGTCCAAACGAAAGGAGACAGGGTTAAGAATCTCCAAAATCCTATAAGGACCGATGAACCGAGGCTTAAATTTAGGAGAAGAAACCCTCATAGGGACAAAACGAGAAGACAACCACACCAATTCCCCAACACGAAGGTGGGGGCCAACACGACGACGGCGGTTAGCAAACTGCTGAGTCCTCTCCTGGGACAATTCCAAATTATCCACCACTTGTCCCCAAATCTGATGCAACCGATCCACTACCGCATCCACTCCAGGACAATCCGAAGATTCAACCTGACCAGATGAAAAACGCGGATGAAACCCTGAATTGCAAAAGAAAGGAGAAACCAAAGTGGCAGAACTAGCCCGATTATTAAGAGCAAACTCCGCCAACGGCAGAAAGGCAACCCAATCATCCTGATCCGCAGACACAAAACACCTCAAATAAGTCTCCAAAGTTTGATTAGTTCGTTCCGTCTGGCCATTGGTCTGAGGATGGAATGCAGACGAAAAAGACAAATCAATGCCCAACCTGGCACAGACTGCCCGCCAAAATCTAGACACGAACTGGGCACCCCTGTCAGAAACGATGTTTTCCGGAATACCATGCAAGCAAACCACATTTTGAAAAAACAGAGGGACCAACTCAGATGAGGAAGGCAACTTAGGCAATGGCACCAAATGAACCATTTTAGAAAAACGGTCACACACCACCCAGATGACAGACATCTTCCGAGAAACAGGGAGGTCCGAGATAAAGTCTGTTGTGTAATTGGATTCTGGGCTCCCCCGGTGGCCACTTGTGGAATTGTACTTGTGTGCATCATCCCCTCTGTTCACCTGCTCCTATCAGGATGTGGGAGTCGCTATATAACCTTGCTCCTCTGTCAGTTTCATGCCGGTCAACAATGTAATCAGAAGCCTTCTGTGCATGTTCCTGCTACTAGACAACTCCTAGCTAAGTTGGACTTTTGTCCTTGTGTTTTTTGCATTTTGTTCCTGTTCACAGCTGCTGTTTCGTTACTGTGTCTGGAAAGCTCTTGTGAGCGGAAATTGCCACTCTGGTGTTATGAGTTAATGCTAGAGTCTTAAAGTAATTTCTGGATGGTGTTTTGATAGGGTTTTCTGCTGACCATGAAAGTGCCCTTTCTGTCTTCATGCTATCTAGTAAGCGGACCTCGATTTTGCTAAACCTATTTTCATACTACGTTTGTCATTTCATCTAAAATCACCGCCAATATATGTGGGGGCCTCTGCCTGCCTTTTGGGAAAATTTCTCTAGAGGTGAGCCAGGACTGTCTTTTCCTCTGCTAGGATTAGGTAGTTCTCCGGCTGGCGCTGGGCATCTAGGGATAAAAAAACGTAGGCATGCTACCTGGCCACTTCTAGTTGTGCGGCAGGTTTAGTTCATGGTCAGTATAGTTTCCATCTTCCAAGAGCTAGTTCTCATATATGCTGGGCTATGTTCTCTCGCCATTGAGAATCATGACAGTTTGACCGGCCCAAAAAAGGGTTAAATTACTGGCTGAGAAAGGAGAGAAAAAAGAAGTCTGCTACAATTTTTTTTTTTTTTTTTTTTTTTTCCCCTCTAGTTCTGAGTGTGCTCTTAATTGAATCACTTGCTAGTCTGCCTATACTGCAGCCTTCCTCTCTTTCTCTCCTTCTAATCCTTGAATGGCTCTGTGTTCACCTGTTTCAAATGGATCTTCAGAGTGTAGCTACAGGTTTGAATAATCTCGCCACAAAGGTACAAAATTTGCAAGATTTTGCTGTTCATGCACCTATGTCTGAGCCTAGAATTCCTTTGCCTGAATTCTTCTCGGGGAATAGATCTCACTTTCAAAATTTTAAAAATAATTGCAAATTGTTTTTGTCCCTGAAGTCTCGCTCTGCCGGAGACCCTGCACAGCAGGTCAGGATTGTAATTTCCTTGCTCCGGGGCGACCCTCAGGACTGGGCTTTTGCATTGGCACCAGGGGATCCTGCGTTGCTCAATGTGGATGCGTTTTTTCTGGCCTTGGGGTTGCTGTATGAGGAACCTCATTTAGAGCTTCAGGCGGAAAAGGCCTTGATGTCCTTGTCTCAGGGGCAAGATGAAGCTGAAATATACTGCCAAAAATTCCGCAAATGGTCTGTGCTTACTCAGTGGAATGAGTGCGCCCTGGCGGCGATTTTCAGAGAAGGTCTCTCTGATGCCATTAAGGATGTTATGGTGGGGTTCCCTGTGCCTGCGAGTCTGAATGAGTCCATGACGATGGCTATTCAGATCGATAGGCGTCTGCGGGAGCGCAAACCTGTGCACCATTTGGCGGTGTCTACTGAGAAAACGCCAGAAAATATGCAATGTGATAGAATTCTGTCCAGAAGCGAGCGGCAGAATTTTAGACGAAAAAATGGGTTGTGCTTCTATTGTGGTGATTCAACTCATGTTATATCAGCATGCTTTAAGCGTACTAAGAAGCCTGACAAGTCTGTTTCAATTAGCACTTTACAGTCTAAGTTTATTCTATCTGTGACCCTGATTTGTTCTTTGTCATCTATTACCGCGGACGCCTATGTCGACTCTGGCGCTGCTTTGAGTCTTATGGATTGGTCCTTTGCCAAACGCTGTGGGTATGATTTGGAGCCATTGGAGGCTCCGATACCTCTGAAAGGGATTGACTCCACCCCATTGGCTAGTAATAAACCACAATACTGGACACAAGTGACTATGCGTGTTAATCCGGATCACCAGGAGGTTATTCGCTTTCTGGTGCTGTATAATCTACATGATGTTTTGGTGCTGGGATTGCCATGGCTGCAATCTCATAACCCAGTCCTCGACTGGAGAGCTATGTCTGTGTTAAGCTGGGGATGTAAAGGAACTCATGGGGACGTACCTTTGGTTTCCATTTCATCATCTATTCCCTCTGAGATTCCTGAATTCTTGTCTGACTTTCGTGACGTTTTTGAAGAACCCAAGGTTGGTTCACTACCTCCGCACCGGGAGTGCGATTGTGCCATAGACTTGATCCCGGGTAGTAAATACCCTAAGGGTCGTTTATTTAATCTGTCTGTGC
Organism: Ranitomeya variabilis; assembly: GCF_051348905.1. NCBI lineage: Eukaryota > Metazoa > Chordata > Amphibia > Anura > Dendrobatidae > Ranitomeya > Ranitomeya variabilis. The sequence goes on along the minus strand of NC_135239.1, from coordinate 49,677,656 downwards.
CTGAACACGCGGCTATGCGAGAATATATAAAGGAGTCCTTGGAAAAGGGACATATTCGTCCTTCGTCATCTCCCTTAGGAGCCGGTTTTTTCTTTGTGTCTAAGAAAGATGGCTCTTTGAGGCCGTGCATTGATTATCGGCTTTTGAATAAAATCACGGTTAAATATCAATATCCGTTACCACTGCTTACTGATTTGTTTGCTCGTATAAAGGGGGCCAAGTCGTTCTCTAAGATTGATCTCCGTGGGGCGTATAATTTGGTGCGAATCAAGCAGGGGGATGAGTGGAAAACCGCATTTAATACGCCCGAGGGCCATTTTGAGTATTTGGTGATGCCTTTTGGTCTTTCAAATGCCCCTTCAGTCTTCCAGTCCTTTATGCATGACATTTTCCGCGATTATTTGGATAAATTTATGATTGTGTATCTGGATGATATTCTGATTTTTTCGGATGACTGGGACTCTCATGTCCAGCAGGTCAGGAGGGTTTTTCAGGTTTTGCGGTCTAATTCCTTGTCTGTGAAGGGTTCTAAGTGTGTTTTTGGGGTTCAAAAGATTTCCTTCTTGGGATACATTTTTTCCCCCTCTTCCATCGAGATGGATCCTGTCAAGGTTCAGGCTATTGGTGATTGGACGCAACCCTCTTCTCTTAAGAGTCTTCAGAAATTTTTGGGCTTTGCTAACTTTTATCGTCGATTTATTGCTGGTTTTTCTGATGTTGTAAAACCATTGACTGATTTGACTAAGAAGGGTGCTGATGTTGCTGATTGGTCCCCTGATGCTGTGGAGGCCTTTCGGGAGCTCAAGCGCCGCTTTTCTTCCGCCCCAGTGTTGCGTCAGCCTGATGTTGCTCTTCCTTTTCAGGTTGAGGTCGACGCTTCTGAAATCGGAGCTGGGGCGGTGTTGTCGCAGAGAAGTTCCGACTGCTCCGTGATGAGACCTTGTGCCTTTTTTTCCCGTAAATTTTCGCCCGCCGAGCGGAATTATGATATTGGGAATCGGGAGCTTTTGGCCATGAAGTGGGCTTTTGAGGAGTGGCGTCACTGGCTTGAGGGGGCCAGACATCAGGTGGTGGTATTGACTGACCACAAAAATGTAATTTACCTTGAGTCTGCCAGGCGCCTGAATCCTAGACAGGCGCGCTGGTCGTTGTTTTTCTCTCGGTTTAATTTTGTGGTGTCTTACCTACCGGGTTCTAAGAATGTTAAGGCGGATGCCCTTTCTAGGAGTTTTGAGCCTGACTCCCCTGGTAATTCTGAGCCCACAGGTATCCTTAAAGATGGAGTGATATTGTCTGCCGTTTCTCCAGACCTGCGGCGGGCCTTGCAGGAGTTTCAGGCGGATAGTCCTGATCGTTGCCCACCTGGTAGACTGTTTGTTCCTGATGATTGGACCAGTAGAGTCATCTCTGAGGTTCATTCTTCTGCGTTGGCAGGTCATCCTGGAATCTTTGGTACCAGGGATTTGGTGGCAAGGTCCTTCTGGTGGCCTTCCCTGTCACGAGATGTGCGAGGCTTTGTGCAGTCTTGTGACGTTTGTGCTCGGGCCAAGCCTTGTTGTTCTCGGGCTAGTGGATTGTTGGTACCCTTGCCTATCCCGAAGAGGCCTTGGACGCACATCTCGATGGATTTTATTTCGGATCTGCCTGTTTCTCAGAAGATGTCTGTCATCTGGGTGGTGTGTGACCGTTTCTCTAAGATGGTCCATCTGGTTCCCTTGCCTAAGTTGCCTTCTTCTTCCGAGTTGGTTCCTCTGTTTTTTCAAAATGTTGTTCGTTTGCATGGTATTCCGGAGAATATCGTTTCTGACAGAGGGACCCAATTCGTGTCTAGATTTTGGCGGGCATTCTGTGCTAGGATGGGCATAGATTTGTCTTTTTCGTCTGCTTTCCATCCTCAGACTAATGGCCAGACCGAGCGGACTAATCAGACCTTGGAGACATATTTGAGGTGTTTTGTGTCTGCGGATCAGGATGATTGGGTTGCTTTTTTGCCTTTGGCGGAGTTCGCCCTCAATAATCGGGCCAGCTCTGCCACCTTGGTGTCCCCGTTTTTCTGTAATTCGGGGTTTCATCCTCGATTTTCCTCCGGTCAAGTGGAATCTTCGGATTGTCCTGGAGTGGATGCTGTGGTGGAGAGGTTGCATCAGATTTGGGGGCAGGTGGTGGACAATTTGAAGTTGTCCCAGGAGAAGACTCAGCTTTTTGCCAACCGCCGTCGTCGTGTTGGTCCTCGGCTTTGTGTTGGGGACTTGGTGTGGTTGTCTTCTCGTTTTGTCCCTATGAGGGTTTCTTCTCCTAAGTTTAAGCCTCGGTTCATCGGCCCGTACAAGATATTGGAGATTCTTAACCCTGTGTCCTTCCGTTTGGACCTCCCTGCATCCTTTTCGATTCATAATGTTTTTCATCGGTCATTGTTGCGCAGGTATGAGGTACCGGCTGTGCCTTCCGTTGAGCCTCCTGCTCCGGTGTTGGTTGAGGGTGAGTTGGAGTACGTTGTGGAAAAGATCTTAGACTCTCGTGTTTCCAGACGGAAACTCCAGTATCTGGTCAAATGGAAGGGATACGGTCAGGAGGATAATTCTTGGGTCACTGCCTCTGATGTTCATGCCTCCGATCTTGTCCGTGCCTTTCATAGGGCTCATCCTGATCGCCCTGGTGGTTCTGGTGAGGGTTCGGTGCCCCCTCCTTGAGGGGGGGGTACTGTTGTGTAATTGGATTCTGGGCTCCCCCGGTGGCCACTTGTGGAATTGTACTTGTGTGCATCATTCCCTCTGTTCACCTGCTCCTATCAGGATGTGGGAGTCGCTATATAACCTTGCTCCTCTGTCAGTTTCATGCCGGTCAACAATGTAATCAGAAGCCTTCTGTGCATGTTCCTGCTACTAGACAACTCCTAGCTAAGTTGGACTTTTGTCCTTGTGTGTTTTTGCATTTTGTTCCTGTTCACAGCTGCTGTTTCGTTACTGTGTCTGGAAAGCTCTTGTGAGCGGAAATTGCCACTCTGGTGTTATGAGTTAATGCTAGAGTCTTAAAGTAATTTCTGGATGATGTTTTGATAGGGTTTTCTGCTGACCATGAAAGTGCCCTTTCTGTCTTCATGCTATCTAGTAAGCGGACCTCGATTTTGCTAAACCTATTTTCATACTACGTTTGTCATTTCATCTAAAATCACCGCCAATATATGTGGGGGCCTCTGCCTGCCTTTTGGGAAAATTTCTCTAGAGGTGAGCCAGGACTGTCTTTTCCTCTGCTAGGATTAGGTAGTTCTCCGGCTGGCGCTGGGCATCTAGGGATAAAAAAACGTAGGCATGCTACCCGGCCACTTCTAGTTGTGCGGCAGGTTTAGTTCATGGTCAGTATAGTTTCCATCTTCCAAGAGCTAGTTCTCATATATGCTGGGCTATGTTCTCTCGCCATTGAGAATCATGACAAAAGTCCATAGAGATGTGCGTCCAAGGCCTCTTCGGAATAGGCAAGGGCAACAACAACCCACTAGCCCTAGAACAACAAGGCTTGGCCCGAGCACACACATCGCAAGACTGCACAAAAACACGCACATCTCGAGACAGGGAAGGCCACCAGAAGGATCTAGCCACCAAATCTCTGGTGCCAAAAATTCCCGGATGACCTGCCAGAGTAGAAGAATGAACTTCCGAGATGACTCTAGTGGTCCACTCGTCAGGAACAAACAGTCTACCAGACGGACAACGATCAGGTCTATCCGCCTGAAATTCTTGCAAAGCACGTCGCAAATCTGGAGAGACAGCAGACAAAACCACTCCATCCTTAAGGACACCAGCAGGTTCAGAATTCCCAGGAGAGTCAGGCTCAAAACTCCTAGAAAGAGCATCTGCCTTCACATTCCTAGAACCCGGTAAGTACGAGACCACAAAATTAAACCGGGAAAAGAACAACGACCAACGTGCCTGTCTAGGATTCAGGCGCCTGGCAGACTCCAAATAAATTAAATTCTTGTGATCAGTCAAAACTACCACCTGATGTTTGGCACCCTCAAGCCAATGACGCCACTCCTCAAATGCCCACTTCATGGCCAAAAGCTCCCGATTACCAACATCATAGTTTCGCTCGGCGGCCGAAAATTTTCGCGAAAAGAATGCACAAAGTCTCATCACTGAGCAGTCGGAACTTTTCTGCGACAAAACCGCCCCCGCTCCGATCTCGGAAGCATCGACCTCAACCTGAAAGGGAAGAGAAACATCAGGCTGGCGCAACACAGGGGCAGACAAAAAGCGGCGCTTAAGCTCCCGAAAGGCCTCCACGGCAGCAGGGGACCAATTGGCAACATCAGCACCCTTTTTAGTCAAATCCGTCAGAGGTTTAGCAACGCCAGAAAAACCAGCTATAAATCGACGATAAAAATTAGCAAAGCCCAAGAATTTCTGGAGACTCTTCAGAGAAGTAGGCTGCGTCCAGTCGTAAATAGCCCGAACCTTGACAGGGTCCATCTCAATAGAAGAAGGGGAAAAAATGTACCCCAAAAAGGAAATTTTTTGAACCCCAAAAACACACTTTGAACCCTTTACACACAAAGAATTCTCCCACAAAACCTGAAAAACCCTCCTGACCTGCTGAACATGAGACTCCCAGTCATCAGAAAAAATCAAAATATCATCCAAGTACACTATCATAAATTTATCCAAATATTCACGGAAAATATCATGCATTAAGGACTGAAAGACAGAAGGTGCATTAGAAAGGCCGAAAGGCATTACCAAATACTCAAAATGGCCCTCAGGCGTATTAAATGCGGTTTTCCACTCATCCCCCTGCTTAATTCGCACCAAATTATACGCCCCACGAAGATCAATCTTAGAGAACCACTTAGCCCCCCTTATGCGAGCAAACAAATCAGTCAGCAAAGGCAACAGATACTGATATTTGACTTTAATTTTATTCAGGAGTCGATAATCAATACAAGGCCTCAGAGAGCCATCCTTTTTAGAGACAAAGAAAAAACCGGCTCCTAAAGGTGATGAAGAAGGACGAATATGTCCCTTTTCCAGAGACTCCTTAATATACTCACGCATAGCAGCATGTTCAGGTACAGATAGGTTAAACAAACGACCCTTTGGAAATTTACTGCCAGGAATCAGATCTATTGCGCAATCACAATCCCTGTGAGGAGGGAGTGAACCAATTTTAGGCTCTTCAAAAATATCACGATAATCAGACAAAAATGCCGGAATCTCAGATGGAATAGATGACGAAATGGACACCAAAGGAGTGTCCCCATGAGCCCCCCGACATCCCCAGCTTAACACAGACATAGCTTTCCAGTCAAGGACTGGGTTATGAGACTGTAACCATGGTAATCCAAGCACCAAAACATCATGTAAATTGTACAACACAAGGAAGCGAATCACCTCCTCATGGTCTGGAGTCATACGCATAGTCACTTGCGTCCAGAACTGTGGTTTATTACAAGCCAAAGGTGTAGAATCAATACCCTTCAGAGGTATAGGGACTTCCAGAGGCTCTAAATCAAACCCACAGCGCCTGGCAAAGGACCAGTCCATAAGACTCAGAGCGGCGCCAGAGTCCACATAGGCATCCACGGTAATAACTGATAATGAACAAATCAAGGTTACAGACAAAATAAATTTGGACTGTAAAGTGCCAATTGAAATAGACTTGTCAACCTTCCTAGTACGTTTAGAGCATGCCGATATAACATGAGCAGAATCACCACAATAGAAGCATAACCCATTTTTACGCCTATAATTCTGCCGCTCGCTTCTGGACATAATTCTGTCACATTGCATTTTCTCTGGCGTCTCTTCAGAAGATACCGCCAAATGGTGCACGGGTTTGCGCTCCCGCAAACGCCGATCAATCTGAATTGCCATTGTCATGGACTCATTCAGACCTGTAGGCGCAGGGAACCCGACCATAACATCCTTAACGGCATCAGAAAGGCCCTCTCTGAAATTTGCCGCTAAGGCGCACTCATTCCACTGAGTAAGCACAGACCATTTACGAAATTTTTGGCAGTATATCCCAGCTTCATCTTGCCCTTGAGATAGGGCTATCAAAGCTTTTTCAGCTTGAATCTCCAAATTAGGTTCCTCATAAAGCAACCCTAAAGCCAGGAAAAACGCATCCACATTGAGCAACGCAGGATCCCCTGGTGCCAATGAAAATGCCCAATTTTGAGGGTCACCTCGCAGCAAAGAAATTACAATCTTAACCTGCTGGACAGGATCTCCTGAGGAGTGAGGTCTGAGAGAAAGGAATAATTTACAATTATATTTGAAATTCAGAAACCGAGATCTATCTCCGGAAAACACCTCTGGTGTAGGGATTTTTGGTTCAAAAATAGGAGTATGCATAACAAAATCTTGTAAATTTTGAACCTTCGTAGCAAGATTATTTAAACCTGCAGCCAAACTCTGAGGATCCATCTTTAAACAGGTGAGCTCAGAGCCATTCAAGGATTATAAGGAGAGAAAGGCAAAGGCAGTAATTAGAGCTGAAATACAACTGATCCAACTATGGAGCAAACATAGGGAAAAAGAAAAAAAAAAAACATTTTACAGACTTCTTTTTTCTCTCCTTTCTTCTGCCAATAAGTTTAACACGGGCCGGTCATACTGTCATGGTTCCCAATGGCAAGGGAACGTAAGAAACATATAAATAACGAACGAGCTCTCGGGTGATGGAAACTCGAGTTGACCGTGAGCTAAATCTACCACACAACTAATAGTAGCCAGGAAGCATACCTACGGCTTCCTAAATGCCACGCGCCAGCCGGAGGACTAACTACGCCTGGTAGAGGAAGAAACAGACCTGGCTTACCTCTAGGGAAATACCCCAAAAGATGATAGCAGCCCCCCACATGTAATAACGGTGAATTAAGAGGAAAAGACATACACAGTATGAAAGTAGATTTAGCAAAGAGAGGTCCACTTACTAGATAGCAGAAGGATACAAAAGAGGACTTCACGGTCAACTGAAAACCCTTTCAAAAACCATCCTGAAATTACTTTAAGACTCCTGTGTCAACTCATGACACAGGAGTGGCAATTTCAGCCCGCAAGAGCTTCCAGCTACAGAGAAATACAAAAACTGCAAACTGGACAAAAGATACAAAACAAAAGGACAAAGTCCACTTAGCTGATCAGCAGACTAGTAGCAGGAACATGCAACCGAAGGCTCTGGTTACAATGGTGACCGGCAAGGAAATGACTGGAGAGCAAGGCTAAATAGGAAACTCCCAAACGCTGATGGAAGCAGGTGAACAGAAGCAGCAAAGTGCAAACAAGTCACCAATACCACCAGCAACCACCAGGGGAGCCCAAAAAGCGGATACACAACAGCGTGCCATGGGGGCATGTATAAACATTGGTCATAAGCTAAGTATATTTTTTTTATACTCAGGATAGTTGTCATGATCAGTTCCAGGGTTTAATCCTGTCTGCCCTTTTTTCAGGCGGATCATGTCAAGGGTTAACTTTGCTCTGCCTCATTCTGGGTTCATGTTTGTTATTTAGCTCCTATGCATCCTGCTGGTGGTGTAAGCTATAGTTCTGCCTTCGGCATGTGAGCCTGACTCTGGTAGCCTTTGATTTGTCCTGCTGTGATCCCTGACTTGCCCCATGTCTATTGACTCCCTCTGTCTGCCCTTTTCCCAGCGTTTCCCTGTTTGTCGGTTTGATTCTCTGGTTTCTGACTTGGCTTATATTCAGATTCGCTTCTGCCTTCTGACTTTGCCTTATCCGCTCCTGACCATTGCTGAATCTCCTGGCTTGTTCCTGAACACGTGTATTGCTGATCTCTTTAGCACTTCTGCCTCTGTTTTTTTACTCTGCTTCTCTGACAACTCTCTCGCCACTTAGTGGCACCTGTGCTGCTGCTCTGTGGTGCTTCTCTGTGTACGCAGTCTCACTTCCCTCTCAAGCTCCTTCTGGTGGAGGTTGCGCTATACTGCACTGCAGCAGCATGACAATAGTAAATGTTATTGCCCTATCTTTTCCTCTGACTCATATTGAACTATATTTGTTGTATGTATGGAAGTCAGGGTATCTCTATTCAGGAATCTGGTTATCAAATGAGAGCAATTGGAATATTTGATTGTCTATTCTAGATAAATAATACCTGTGCTGCACTTTATATTAGGGGTGGTTAAGGGATAAAAGGGATAGCCGCTGATGAGCGGTGGTTCCATACCGTTTAACATTAGGATGCCAATCTCTACTGGTAGGTAGGGACTTCCTTAGGGAGCACTAGGGTGTGATAGATTGCACTTAATGCCTAGTTAAATTTTAATTGTGTTTAATTGGAATACTATTGTTTTTTGTTAGTGTTTTAGTTAGTGTCCTCATTCTATTTTTGTTTGCTGTCATTCTCTTGCTATCTTGTTTTTGTTTTTCATCTTCAGCATATATCCATCTAGTCTCTTATGGTAGAGGCATTCAAGGGAGAGACATACACATGCCCATAAAACTGATCATATGCACCTAAAAAGTCACAGTTGCAATAATATTGTTGCACTGGTATTAAGGACATGGTTGTTCATTAGTAGATTAGATGTCCGTGATCATTCACTGTCCATATGAGAGACATACGTATAAATAAATCATATGCACCTTAAAATTACAATTGCAATGATGTTGTACACTAGTACTGAGGATACAGTTGTCCATCAGAGGATATACTGTCCATGAACACTCACTGTGCATACAAAGATCCTGTTTTGCCGGTGATGCAAAACTTGGACACGCAGGCATAGAACGCTGTGAAGATGTTTAGGGAGTCCCTGCCAGAGGCACACTTGAAGCTTCTTCTAGTCCAAGTGGGGCAGCAAAGTGGCGTGTGACATCACCCTTCTTTATGTATGGTAATCTCGAGGGGCCGTACTTCCCTTACACATTTCAGAAATAGAGTTGTCTCCTTCTTCAGAGGGTGTTGAGAAGATGTTGCTCCTTGAGGTTTAAGTAGCCTGTGGTTCTAAACACCGTTTGATGATAAATTTGAATACCTCCACTAATAAGCTTTTGCCTAAAATTTTCATAACACCCCGCATAACTACTCAACTACCCTCCTTCAAAATCAACTTCACCATCACGGAAGATCAGTTTTCCTTTTTACTCTCCAAATTACGTTTCACCACCTGTGAACTTGACCCAAACCTGTCCTTCCTCATTCCAAACCTTACAACAGTCTTCATCCCAAAGCTAACCGATAACTTCAACCTGTCACTAACAACTTTTGTCTTCCCCTCACGCTTCAAACATACCTCAATTACACCCATCTTCAAAAAGTCCATCCTTGACTTGTTTGTCTATAGCTATTGCCCCATATCACTTCTTCCCTATGCCTCATAACTAGTGGAACAATACATCCATTTTGAACTGCCCTCAAATATATCCTCCTGCTCCCTATTTGACCTCTTACAATCTGGCTTCTGAACGCTCCATTCCAATTAAACTGCCTTGACAAAAGTCAACAACGACCTTCTAACCACCAAATCAAAGCGTATTTTGTCCTCCCCCTCCTGGACCTGTCATCTGCCTTTGACACAGTGGACCATTCCCTCTTACTACAGACTCTCTCATCTCTTGGCATTGCAGACTTGGCCCTATCTTGGATCTCCTCATATCTAACAGACAGGGCATTCAGTGTCTCCCACTCACATACCACCTCCTCATCTCGCCACCTATCTGTCAGTGCCCCCATGGTTCAGTTTTAGGACCCCTGCTCCACTCCATCTATACCTTCGGCTTAGGGAGTCTCACGGATTTCAGTATCACCTCTATGCTGATGGAGCACATATCTACCTCTCTGGAGCTGAAATCACCTGCTTATTAACCAGAGTCCCATAATGTCAGCCCTCTATATGATCTTTCTTCTCTGCTAGATTTCTAAAACTTTACTTGGATAAAATCAAATTAATCATATTTCCACCATTTCATTCAACCCCCACCAACTGACCTATCCATCAAAATCAATGGCTTGACTCTGATCTCTCCTTTAGATCTGAGATCCAAGCCCTTTCCCCTTCCTGCCTACTCCAACTAAAAAAAATTTCCTGATTCCACAGATTCCTCAACCATGAATCTGCAAAAACACTACTGCATGCCCTCATCATCTCCTCCCTGGTGTACTGCAATCTCCTGCTCTGTGGCCTTCCTTCTAACACTATCACACCCATCCAATCTCTCCTAAACTCTGCTTCCCGACTAATCCACCTATCACCCTGCTATTCTCTGGCTCTGTCATTCCCTGCACTGGCTCCCCATGGCCCAGAGACTCATGCTCTGAATGCTAATCCAAAATCTGTCTCCTCTATACATCTGTGACTTAGTCTCCTGGTACTTAACTGCACGCAACCTCCGATCATCACAAGATCTCCTTCTCTTTCTCTACACCCCATTTATCTCCTCTTCCCACAATCGCATACTAGAGTTCTCCTGAAGACAAAGATATTGACTGCTGCAAGGAACGACCAGGACTCATTTGATATGGATGGCAACAAGGAGGTAGTTATAAAGGATGAGCAGGACATCAACCTACTCCAATCAATGATCACTCAAAATGCAGCGACAACACCGGAAGTCAATTGGAGTGAATGGACAAGTATTGCAAATATCATAAATCTCTATAGCAAACTATGCTGTTAAAGAAATGCTATGGCCATTATATTGGCTGTTGCTTCATCTACATATTCATATAAATTACAGGCATAGGCCTGAACAATTGTTATCTCACTAGAAGTACATTAGCAGCACACATTTCTGTTTCTATATAAAAAATATATATTTTTATTGCAATTGGCGGATTGGAGTTTAATCTGTGATTGAAAGAATCTTTTGTTCCAGATCTACAGTAACTTCAACCTTCAAATGAGCGCTGCTCTTTGTGTATCATTTAATGTGATACGCAGTAATTGTTTGCCAAGGCTAAGCGCATTATATGGCATGAAATACATTAGAATGAATGTTTTGTCATTAGAATCTAAACATGTTAGTTATAAAGAAGAAAAAAGATGCTCTAATGAAGGATTTCAGAAAAAAAAAGAATTTTGCAAGTGTTGGCTTTAATATTTTGAGAATTGTATAAAAATAATTTATTATAGTTTATCTGAAAATTAGCAGACATTTATATTTGAATGTCTTTCCATGTGAAATATAAATACAATAACTCATTTTAAAGAAGACATTTTACATGCCATAAATATGTATTTATTTTTTACTGGTAGAAATGCAGCTATTCTCCTGATTCTGGCATTGTTTATAGTTTGTTCCTGTGTTTCTCAGTTCCTGAGATATAGCCCTTTCTTCTCTATATCTAAATCTTTAGCCAACTGGGTGTTGTCATCAAAAAGACTCACATGCAGAAGAATGGAGGACCACGCCCACTTAGATAAAAAAATAAAGTAGATTTACAGATAGAGAAGAAGGGGCCATATATCAATAACAAAGAGGCATAGGGACAAAAGAAACACAAAGTCAAATTAATGGGGACAGCAGCATTTCCGCCAGGTAACAAAAATGCATAATTATGGAAACTGCCAGATCTTCTTCAACATCAATAAATGCATGTCTTTTTCCAGCAGTGACATATTTTACCACTAAAATTCATAGGAAAAATTGTGCAAAGCAATAGTTGAGCGGCCCCCAAACGCAGGGCAGTGGGGTACTCGGTACCGGGTCCCTTGGTCTCGGTTCTAGCGGTGTCACGGTGGCCTGACCCGGTCCGTGGCCCTGCTAAGGGGCGCCCAAATAAAGGTGTAGGTGAGAGTTTGTCAAGTGTTCGTGACACCACCTGTGGTATTCGGTCAGGGTGACCGACGCTGCTAGGGGTCCGCTGGGGTGTTGGAATGGCAGCTAGATGGTGTAACTTCCTACAGGTGAAGTATGTCCCCAGGGCTTCCCTTGATGAGTAGATGGTAATGGTGTAGGTCGCAGTAAATGACGAGGACACAGGGTTTCAGTCTCTTTACCTTTTTACTGAAGGCTTCAGCATCCACAATCCAGAGCACTGCTAACAGGGCTGGCTGAGACCGGCCGGTCCAAAGGCACATCCAGAGTTCCCTTTGCAGGTGGAAATCAGTAGCCTTCCTACTAGCGCCTGTGTGTTGTAGTACTTCCCTGCTGAGCACCACGGGATAGTCCTCACAACTGTCATGTATGTTTCTGTTCTCTCTCTCCGTCCCCCAGATGGTTTGGATAGGATGCACCCGTATGACGGGGTAGGCCTGGATTTATTTTAGAGGGACCCTAGAGACGCCCCTCTCCCACAATTGCCTCCGTTGTCTTCATTAGGTGTAAAGGTGAGACAGCCAACCTAGAGTTAACTGCCCTGCCATAGTTCAAAGTAATGCGTAGAGCCTATTACTTCCTCGGCGTTCCGGCCGCCGGCTACGCGCCTCAGAAGCATGTTGCCGATCTTGGGGCACGACTCCTCCTGGTTCTATCTCCTTTGTGCTGTGATCTCGTTTCTCACTCCTCCACAATATACTTCGCTTTGTGTCCTTTCTTAGGATGCCGCCGCAATGAGGTGCAGGCACGGCTCCGTAGCGATCTGTCTCATGCTAGGCCACTGCCAGGATCCCACCCCTGACAGGGACCTCCCTGAGTCTTCCCAAACAACTCTCTCTCTCACTAGATGTTACCTGGGCAAAACCCAGTCAGCTTCTTCCTAACTTCCTATCTGACTCCCAGTTTTACCAGAGTGTGAGGAGTGGCCTAATACATAGAACCTTTTTCTCCCCCTGGTGGCTGGAGTGTGAAGTGTAGTGTGTGACTGTGATACCTGGTCAGGTGAACTCCTTTAGTGCCATCAGACGTACCATCACTCCCCCTTGTGGAAGAGCGACAATGCTGCAACGACCAGGACTCTGGGGCGCTGCAATAGCCTTACAGAAACAAATAAGTAATGTTTTTTTCTAAATAATCTATTTTTCTTAACAATAACATATAGAGCCAATGCTGGAAAATAGAACATCAAAACCTGTCTATTTGAATGTTGTACTTCGATCAATTTTTAGCAAAATTTTTAATAGCATCAGTTAGCTGTAATGTGTATACATTTTAGGTACAACAACAACTGTACAACTGTAACAATAGGGATGGAGACGGACTAGTCTCTTCTAGAAAAGTATATTTTCTCTGACATACTGAATCATTTCATAGAATAATATCATGAAGCCAGACTACAATTCACGTTTCCCAAGATTTGGGCAGCATGAATCGCCTGACAGGTTCCCTTGAAGGAAAATATGCAAGATTGCATATGGTGGCAGAGTAAGGCTGACAGATGAGGATAGAACCATTTTGTATTCTTTTACCTAATACAAGGGGTAAAATCTGAATAGATATGTAACATCAATTTGGGATTGTTTTTTTTCATCTTTAATTTTGATAACAAGAAAAGGAATTAAAGCAATTTTTTATAGATTCCTTTTTCTCTATTTAGAATTAAGACTTCCTAAGAGAACATTTGTTGGTAATATCGGGTAAAGAACAGGTCTTTTTAGGTCTATAACATTAATAAATTACGGGCTTCAAATATATCGAAATTCAAGAACTGTATTTGACCTTACAAAAAAGATTTCACGATGAAATGTACAGAATAAAAAGTACATTCAATAATGATAGCTGTTTGTATTTATTGCTTTTTTGTCTCCAACCACCTAGCTGTCAGCCTCCCCAGAAATCTCTCTGATTGCCGAATGGTTTAATATTTCTTATTACCTAGCACAGGAGGCACAAGTCAAGGATATTTCAAGGAAAAAAGTGCCCCAAGCTTTCTCTGTCTTCAAGTATCAAGTTTATTGGAAGTCAACGCTACAATTTACATAATAACTTAATGTGCTTGGTTTTGCATTGCCTTAGGCTTCCTGCAGTATGGTTTACTTCAACATATCCACCGGTAGCACATGGTTTGTGCTCTAGAGAATGTGAGTCTAATTAAACAATTAGTCTGGTGCACATAGGTACTCATTTTGTTTTGGCATCCAATGTGGCGGATGTCTAATCTTGATTCTCCAAACATTTTGAATTGCTTGAATAATTCATGTCTAATAGTATTTGTGTGTATTAATAACTTTTATTGTATAATGTAGTTAACTCAATGTGATTAAATGAAAGATGCCTGCGTGGAAAAAAATAATTACATTCACCTTACAGTGGGACAAAACAAAAACCTTCTATTTTTCAAAAATATATATCACTGGAAAAGGATAGAACACTTCACATATTTAATATCTGATGTGAATGCAGACTAAAACTAGAACACATAAAATTAGAAGAACCCGGACAATAATTGAATTTGAGTTATCAGTATACAGAATATCACAGACTAAGCCCATTGGTATTCCATGTTTTTATCTTACATGGATTGGTATTCTGAATTGGTGTTTCTTTGATTATTCTGTCATGACCATAGTGACGGATGTTTGGTCTTCTAATTCACTGCAATTCTGTCTCCATGAAATCTTTCGGAAAATTGATTTTTTTCTGTTACTAAACTGATGTTCAGATCCATATGGTAACGTAAGATTGTATCAATTTTGCTTGTTAAGCAAAATTAATATACAGTGCACATAGTCACGGTCCTAAACAGCACCCCAAATTTTCTTGTCAAAATTGATTGCAGTGCACTATAGTGGTATTATTGTTTCAAAATGCTGGAGCTTATGTTTAGAAACACAGGAACAGAATTGTTTGTCCATCTTTATTGCTTGTCACGCCAATCAGAAGTAAAGAAAAACAAAAATGTAGGTCAAATATTCACTGGTGGAAAATATTTTGGAGCCAGAAGTGTCTAAAAAAATCATTTATTACATATAAGTTCCAGCATCCTTCATCAACTTTAAGCTTCTAAAACTACAATTCATATAACAGGACCAAAAACATTCCTAGATGGAGCAATTTTTTGCAAAACGGAAGCGGTGGGTCCCTGGCTTGCCTTCCTACAGGTAATATACTCCTGCCTCATTTTTTATGAGTTTCTAATGGCACTGGAATATGTCTTTTTTTACATTGGATGGTCTTGATATGGCTATATTATTTGTTGATTCCACTGTGGTCTTACTCCTGACTTTTGATAGGATTATCTAGTATTTTACATTTTTTTTCCCATTCAAGCCATCTAGTTCTATATAGACTATTTTTTTACTGCCTGGTATTTGATACTGCAGGATACATGATACATATAGAGACTGTATAGGATATTTATATTTTTGCCAAGGTGTCTCACTTTTTATATATTCTTTTAAATTAATAATTTTTCTATTTCTGAAATTACATATATATTGGTGGTGTTTATTAAACAAGAACTGCACCTCATAGCACATCATCCTTTTTTCTAATTTTAGATCTTGGCGATCAGAACCTATAGTACCCTGTATTGACGAGAAGCAAAAATGTAAAAAAAATATCATGCTTACAGATAGATGACTTTGTATGTTTGTTTCTCCCAGTTATGTTCTAGGCCTGATGAATCGGGCATTTCCATTTTAGAAAGTGATATCGTGTCTCTCAGACATGCAATCAGTTTATGAGCAGTGAGGAACCAACCACCGAGATCCCAACAGATCCTGAGACTGGAGACTAGAGCTCTGATTCAGTAATTTAGTCCATTTACAGTTTTTCCTCCCAGGAGTATCCACACACTATGCAAGAACCTACAAGACAGCTTCATTTAAGTTAATGGGGCTGGCCACTTAATTCGAATAATCTGTAGGGTCCAGAGGACTGATCCCCACCAACCATAAAGGGTTGGCATATCCTAGTAGTATGCCACCATTTTCAAAATGGTAAAACTCCCTAAAGGGGGCAGGCAATGAATGACTAATGGCACTACTGAAACAATTTCCTTACTTTTGGAAGACAGCTATTTTGCATTCTTTTAACACAGAGCATTGACCTAAAATATCTACTAGTGGGAGAATCATAATTCAGTAACAAATTCGATAGGTTTACTTATAGCAAAGTAGCAACAAGTATATCATGATACATTTTGGTGAATTACAAACTTCAATTGATGACTTATTGTGCTTGATTTCATCAGTACATTGTATTGAATCTTAATCTCTTGCTCTTACCTTATTTATTGACACTATACTAATCCAATTGCTAATTGTTAACCATGGCTATGATAATTCATTGCTGTCTCTATTACTTTAAATAAACACTTTTTTCCTCAATGCATCATGAACTAAAAGCTATGTGGATCCTTGTGTTTAATGATTTAATTAACCCCTCAACTCTCGATCATTAAACTGGTTACTTGAGTCTTCTAGAATTAAGTGTAACACTGTTACTAGTATATATATATATATATATCTTTTCATAATTGTGCCCATACATAACTGCTCTTTCTAGAATTTTGTAAAACTTCCCCAGGAGTAGGAAATGTTATAAAAACAGCCCTTTCTGACCAAACTCTAATTCAGTCCTCTTGACTCTCACCAGAGCCGTAGCTAGGGTTTTGGTTCAGGGGGGCGAAGCTTCTGAGTGGGCCCCTAACCAGGTAACCTTGATTACAACTTGGTGACGCCCCCTAATACTGGAGGAGAACCTCAGCAGATGACCGCGCTGTTACTGAAGATATAACGACCAACATAGATATTACCGCCATATGGTCAGTGGTAGATACCAGTCCTACAAAACATATAAGAGATCACAGCACAGTTACAGATAATGTCTTACCGCTGACATTCTCTGATGGAATCATTCATTTTTCCCGTCTTTTCCATCTGGCCCAGACCGACATGACAACTTCTTCCAGTCAGTACTGTCTGCAGAGAATACAACAAAGACACATTTCACTTCTCATATTCCAGCCCCATCACCATCTATTCTCAACCTGCACAAAACCCTTATCCTGCTGATACCTCAATACAGAGCCGCTGCTGCCATATGTGACCCTATTACTGCACCTGATACCCCAATACTGAGCCACTGCTGCCGTATGTGACCCTATTACTCCACCTGATACCCCAATACTGAGCCGCTGCTGCCATGTGTGTCCCTATTACTGCACCTGATACCCAATACTGAGCCACTACTGCCCTATGTGTCCCTATTACTGCACCTGATACCCCAATACTGAGCCGCTGCTTCCGTATGTGTCCCTATTACTCCACCTGATACCCCAAATACTGAACCACTGCTGCCGTATGTGACCCTATTACTACACCTGATACCCCAATACTGAGCCGCTGCTGTCGCATGTGTCCCTATTACACCACCTGGTACCCCAATATTGAGCCACTGCATGCCGTATGTGTCCCTATTCCTGCACCTGCTGTGTGGTTCTCTGTGCACTCTAAATTCTAAAGCACCCCTCTATAATACAGTAATACTGGGTGCAAGTGCCCTAGAAAACAGTGCCCATATTTTGCCCCTTAGAAACTAATATTGCCCTCTGTGTGCCCCTTTATTAGCCACAGTAACCTGAGTTCCCCTATAACAATAAGTGCCCACTTTACATTTAGTAATGTCCCGAGTCTCCCCCTGTACAGCTCCCCTATACACAGCATGATGCTCTCTTATACACCGTATAATGCCACCTCACTGTATAGTACCACCCACACAGTATTCTGGCCCCTTAGTAGCCCCCAAACTGTTTGATGGCTCCAGCAATGTATAATGACCCCCACACTGTAATCTCCATACTGTATGATAGCCCCCTAGATAGCCTCCATATACAGTAGCATAATGCACCAAATAGTCCACAATATAGTATAATGCACTCCCCATAGGCAGACTCTATAGCATAAAGCAGCCCCCATAGGCAGACACTGTAATAAAGCAGCACCCCCATATAGTCAGACCCTGTAATAAGGCAGCACCCCTATAGGCAGACCCTGTAATAAGGCAGCACCTCATAGTCAGACTCTATAATAAGGTGGCACCCCATAGTCAGACTCTGTAATAAGGCAGCACCCCCATAGTCAGACCCTGTAATAAGGCAGCACCCCTATAGGCAGACCATGTAATAAGGCAGCCCCCATAGGCAGACCCTGTAATAAGGCAGAACCTCCATAGTTAGACCCTGTAATAAGGCAGTTCCCCATAGGCAGACCCTGTAATAAGGCAGCACCCCCGTAGTCAGACCCTGTAATAAGGCAGCACTCCTATAGGCAGACCCATTAATAAGGGAGCATCCCCATAGTCAGACCCTGTAATAAGGTGGCAGATCCCCATAGGCAGACTCTGTAATAAGGCAGCAGCACTTGTAAAAAAAATAAATAAATACTCACCTTTCTTCTTCCTGGCTCCTGTGCTGCTCCCGCTGATCTCCTGACAGGGGGTGCCCAGCAGTGACATCATCGAGCCCGCCGTCAGCGACATCAGACGCCGACACTGACGGGGATGATGGGAGAAGAAGCGCTGCGCTCCTTCTTCCATCAATGCGATCAGCTGTACTGGCTAAATACTAGTACAGCTAATCTGATGACGGCGGGGGGGCCCACTGCTGGCACCGGGCCCCCCCACCTGCTCTGGGGCCCCATAGCGGCAGAGCAGGGAGATCGATTCTCCCTGCTCTGCCGCAGAATGTAACTGTATCGGCGGGCTGCATTCGCCTATACAGTTACAGTAGCGTAGTGTTGTGAATTTGCTTTTTGCTCCCTCTAGTGGTTACTAGTTTTTTGACTCTGGTTTTTCTGTCATTCCTTTTATCCGCACCTGGGTCGTTAGTTAGGGGTGTTGCTATATAAGCTCCCTGGACCTTCAGTTCAATGCCTGGCAACGTAGTTATCAGAGCTAGTCTGCTGTGCTCTTGTCTACTGATCCTGGTTCCAGTTATATCAGCTAAGTCTGCCTTTTGCTTTTTGCTATTTGTTTTGGTTTTGTATTTTTGTCCAGCTTGTTCCAAATCTATATCCTGACCTTTGCTGGAAGCTCTAGGGGGCTGGTGTTCTCCCCCCGGACCGTTAGACGGTTCGGGGGTTCTTGAATTTCCAGTGTGGATTTTGATAGGGTTTTTGTTGACCATATAAGTTACCTTTCTTTATTCTGCTATCAGTAAGCGGGCCTCTCTGTGCTAAACCTGGTTCATTTCTGTGTTTGTCATTTCCTCTTACCTCACCGTTATTATTTGTGGGGGGCTTCTATCCAGCTTTGGGGTTCCCTTCTCTGGAGGCAAGAAAGGTCTTTGTTTTCCTCTACTAGGGGTAGCTAGATTCTCCGGCTGGCGCGTGTCATCTAGAATCAACGTAGGAATGATCCCCGGCTACTTCTAGTGTTGGCGTTAGGAGTAGATATATGGTCAACCCAGTTACCACTGCCCTATGAGCTGGATTTTTGTATTCTGCAGACTTCCACGTTCCTCTGAGACCCTCGCCATTGGGGTCATAACAGTTTGCCAGGCCAGTATTAAATGTTTAATGCATTGCAGAAGAGGGATTACAAGAAAGAAGATTCTGAGTTTTTTTTTTTTTTTTCTTCTTCCCCTTTACCTCAGAGTGGCTATGCTTGCTGCAGACATGAATGTCCAGACCTTGATTACAAGTGTGGACCAGCTGGCTACTCGTGTGCAGGGCATACAAGACTATGTTATCAGAAATCCTAGGTCAGAACCTAAAATACCGATTCCTGAACTGTTTTCCGGAGACAGGTTTAAGTTTAGGAATTTCATGAATAATTGTAAATTGTTTTTGTCCCCGAGACCCTGTTCATCTGGAGACTCTGCTCAGCAAGTAAAAATTGTTATTTCGTTCTTACGGGGCGACCCTCAGGATTGGGCTTTTTCGCTGGCGCCAGGAGATCCGGCATTGGCTGATATTGATGCGTTTTTTCTGGCGCTCGGTTTACTTTATGAGGAACCCAATCTTGAGATTCAGGCAGAAAAGGCCTTGCTGGCTATGTCTCAGGGGCAGGACGAGGCTGAAGTGTATTGCCAAAAATTTCGGAAATGGTCCGTGCTGACACATTGGAACGAGTGTGCACTGGCCGCTAATTTTAGAAATGGCCTTTCTGAAGCCATTAAGAATGTTATGGTGGGTTTTCCCATTCCCACAGGTCTGAATGATACTATGGCACTGGCTATTCAAATTGACCGGCGGTTGCGGGAGCGCAAAACCGCAAATTCCCTCATGGTGTTGTCTGAACAGACACCTAATTCGGTGCAATGTGATAGAAAAACCGCAAATTCCCTCATGGTGTTGTCTGAACAGACACCTGATTT
This sequence comes from Ranitomeya variabilis, assembly GCF_051348905.1. Lineage (NCBI taxonomy): Eukaryota > Metazoa > Chordata > Amphibia > Anura > Dendrobatidae > Ranitomeya > Ranitomeya variabilis. The sequence goes on along the minus strand of NC_135239.1, from coordinate 49,657,496 downwards.
AATGCAATGTGATAGAATCCTGACTAGAAATGAGCGGAAAATTCATAGACGCCGGAATGGCTTGTGCTACTACTGTGGTGATTCTACACATGTTATCTCAGCATGCTCTAAACGTATAGCTAAGGTTGTTAGTCCTGTCACCGTTGGTAATTTGCAACCTAAATTTATTCTGTCTGTAACTTTGATTTGCTCACTGTCGTCTTATCCTGTCATGGCGTTTGTAGATTCAGGTGCTGCCCTGAGTCTTATGGATCTGTCATTTGCTAAGCGCTGTGGTTTTACTCTTGAACCATTAGTAAATCCTATTCCTCTTAGGGGTATTGATGCTACGCCATTGGCAGCAAATAAACCGCAGTATTGGACACAGGTTACCATGTGCATGACTCCTGAACACCGCGAGGTGATACGTTTCCTGGTTTTACATAAAATGCATGATTTGGTTGTTTTAGGGCTGCCATGGTTACAGACCCATAATCCAGTCCTGGACTGGAAGGCTATGTCAGTCTCAAGTTGGGGCTGTCGTGGTATTCATGGGGATTCCCTGCCTGTGTCTATTGCTTCTTCTACGCCTTCGGAAGTTCCTGAGTATTTGTCTGATTATCAGGATGTCTTCAGTGAGTCTGAGTCCAGTGCACTGCCTCCTCATAGGGACTGTGACTGTGCTATAGATTTGATCCCAGGCAGTAAATTTCCTAAGGGAAGACTGTTTAATCTGTCGGTACCTGAACATACCGCTATGCGTTCATATATCAAGGAGTCTCTGGAGAAAGGACATATTCGTCCGTCTTCTTCCCCTCTTGGTGCGGGATTCTTTTTTGTGGCAAAAAAGGACGGATCTTTGAGGCCTTGTATTGATTATCGGCTTTTAAATAAGATCACTGTCAAATTTCAGTATCCTTTACCGCTGTTGTCTGACTTGTTTGCCCGGATTAAGGGTGCCAAGTGGTTCACCAAGATAGACCTTCGTGGTGCGTACAACCTTGTGCGCATTAAGCAAGGTGATGAATGGAAAACCGCATTCAATACGCCCGAAGGTCATTTTGAGTACTTGGTGATGCCTTTTGGGCTCTCCAATGCGCCTTCAGTTTTTCAGTCCTTTATGCATGACATTTTCCGGAAGTATCTGGATAGATTTTTGATTGTTTATCTGGATGATATTTTGGTTTTTTCTGAGAATTGGGATTCGCATGTGGAGCAGGTCAGGTTGGTCTTTAAAATTTTGCGTGAAAATTCTTTGTTTGTCAAGGGCTCAAAATGTCTCTTTGGTGTACAGAAGGTTCCCTTTTTGGGGTTCATTTTTTCCCCTTCTGCTGTGGAGATGGACCCAGTCAAGGTCCGAGCTATTCTTGATTGGACTCAGCCCTCGTCAGTTAAGAGTCTTCAGAAGTTCTTGGGTTTCGCTAACTTCTACCGTCGTTTTATCGCTAATTTTTCTAGCATTGTGAAACCTTTGACGGATATGACCAAGAAGGGCTCCGATGTAGCTAACTGGGCTCCTGCTGCCGTGGAGGCTTTCCAGGAGTTGAAACGCCGGTTTACTTCGGCGCCTGTTTTGTGCCAGCCCGATGTCTCACTTCCCTTTCAGGTTGAGGTGGATGCTTCAGAGATTGGAGCAGGGGCCGTTTTGTCGCAGAGAGGTCCTGGTTGCTCTGTTATGAAACCTTGTGCCTTTTTCTCTAGGAAGTTTTCGCCTGCCGAGCGAAATTATGATGTGGGCAATCGGGAGTTGTTGGCCATGAAATGGGCATTTGAGGAGTGGCGTCATTGGCTCGAGGGTGCTAAGCATCGTGTGGTGGTCTTGACTGATCACAAAAATCTGATGTATCTCGAGTCTGCTAAACGCCTTAATCCGAGACAGGCCCGCTGGTCATTGTTTTTCTCCCGCTTTGATTTTGTTGTCTCGTATTTACCAGGTTCAAAGAATGTGAAGGCCGATGCTCTTTCTAGGAGCTTTGTGCCTGATGCTCCTGAAGTCGCTGATCCTGTTGGTATTCTTAAAGATGGAGTTATCTTGTCAGCTATTTCTCCGGATCTGCGACGTGTGTTGCAGAGATTTCAGGCTGATAGGCCTGAGTCTTGTCCACCTGACAGACTGTTTGTCCCGGATAAGTGGACCAGCAGAGTCATTTCCGAGGTTCATTCCTCGGTGTTGGCAGGTCACCCGGGAATTTTTGGCACCAGAGATCTGGTGGCCAGGTCCTTTTGGTGGCCTTCCTTGTCAAGGGATGTGCGGTCATTTGTGCAGTCCTGTGGGACTTGTGCTCGAGCTAAGCCTTGCTGTTCTCGTGCCAGCGGTTTGCTCTTGCCCTTGCCTGTCCCGAAGAGACCTTGGACACATATCTCCATGGATTTCATTTCTGATCTTCCGCTATCTCAGGGCATGTCCGTTATCTGGGTGATATGTGATCGCTTCTCCAAGATGGTCCATTTGGTTCCTTTGCCTAAGCTGCCTTCCTCTTCCGATCTGGTTCCTGTGTTTTTCCAGAACGTGGTTCGTTTGCACGGCATCCCTGAGAATATTGTGTCAGACAGAGGATCCCAGTTCGTTTCCAGGTTCTGGCGATCCTTTTGTAGTAGGATGGGCATTGATTTGTCGTTTTCGTCTGCTTTCCATCCTCAGACTAATGGACAGACGGAGCGAACCAATCAGACTTTGGAGGCTTATTTGAGGTGTTTTGTCTCTGCTGATCAGGACGATTGGGTGACATTCTTGCCGTTGGCTGAGTTTGCCCTTAATAATCGGGCTAGTTCCGCCACCTTGGTTTCGCCTTTTTTCTGCAACTCTGGTTTCCATCCTCGCTTTTCTTCGGGTCATGTGGAGCCTTCTGACTGTCCTGGGGTGGATTCTGTGGTGGATAGGTTGCAGCGGATCTGGAATCATGTGGTGGACAACTTGAAGTTGTCACAGGAGAGGGCTCAGCGCTTTGCCAACCGCCGCCGCGGTGTGGGTCCCCGACTACGCGTTGGGGATTTGGTGTGGCTTTCTTCCCGCTTTGTTCCTATGAAGGTCTCCTCTCCCAAATTTAAACCTCGTTTTATTGGGCCTTACAAGATATTGGAAATCCTTAATCCTGTATCTTTTCGTCTGGATCTTCCTGTGTCGTTTGCTATTCACAATGTATTTCATAGGTCCTTGTTGCGGCGGTACATTGTGCCTGTAGTTCCTTCTGCTGAGCCTCCTGCTCCGGTGTTGGTTGAGGGCGAGTTGGAGTACGTGGTGGAGAAGATCTTGGATTCTCGCCTCTCCAGGCGGAGGCTTCAGTACCTGGTCAAGTGGAAGGGCTATGGTCAGGAGGATAATTCCTGGGTGGTCGCCTCTGATGTTCATGCGGCCGATTTAGTTCGTGCCTTTCATGCCGCTCATCCTGATCGCCCTGGTGGTCGTGGTGAGGGTTCGGTGACCCCTCACTAAGGGGGGGGTACTGTTGTGAATTTGCTTTTTGCTCCCTCTAGTGGTTACTAGTTTTTTGACTCTGGTTTTTCTGTCATTCCTTTTATCCGCACCTGGGTCGTTAGTTAGGGGTGTTGCTATATAAGCTCCCTGGACCTTCAGTTCAATGCCTGGCAACGTAGTTATCAGAGCTAGTCTGCTGTGCTCTTGTCTACTGATCCTGGTTCCAGTTATATCAGCTAAGTCTGCCTTTTGCTTTTTGCTATTTGTTTTGGTTTTGTATTTTTGTCCAGCTTGTTCCAAATCTATATCCTGACCTTTGCTGGAAGCTCTAGGGGGCTGGTGTTCTCCCCCCGGACCGTTAGACGGTTCGGGGGTTCTTGAATTTCCAGTGTGGATTTTGATAGGGTTTTTGTTGACCATATAAGTTACCTTTCTTTATTCTGCTATCAGTAAGCGGGCCTCTCTGTGCTAAACCTGGTTCATTTCTGTGTTTGTCATTTCCTCTTACCTCACCGTTATTATTTGTGGGGGGCTTCTATCCAGCTTTGGGGTTCCCTTCTCTGGAGGCAAGAAAGGTCTTTGTTTTCCTCTACTAGGGGTAGCTAGATTCTCCGGCTGGCGCGTGTCATCTAGAATCAACGTAGGAATGATCCCCGGCTACTTCTAGTGTTGGCGTTAGGAGTAGATATATGGTCAACCCAGTTACCACTGCCCTATGAGCTGGATTTTTGTATTCTGCAGACTTCCACGTTCCTCTGAGACCCTCGCCATTGGGGTCATAACAGCGTAGCTCCTGGTGGGCCCCCTCAGAGTACCGGGCCCGGGGTGCCCGCACCCTCTGCCCCCCAGTAGCTACGCTACTGACTCTGACCCATCGCTACTTTTGGCTTCATCCTTACCTATTCTCCTGCTGCCAGCATTGCTGCTGCCTCTGGCTACAATTGGGTGACTTGTTGTGAATTCTGCTCTTGGGCTCCCTCCGGTGGTTTTAAGTGGTACTGCTGCTCCTTGGATTTAGCAGTCAGCAGCTGCTTCCACTGATTGTCTTTCTGGCTCGGCTATTTAAACTGGTTCTATCCTTCAGCCTGTGCCAGTTGTCAATGGTTCCTGCTTGGATTCACATCTCTGCTTGGATTTCCCTGATATTCTGACCTGTTCAGCAAAGATAAGTCCTTGCTTTGTTCTTTTGCAGTTCACTTGTTGTGGACTTAATTGTTCTGCACTTTCTATGTTTTTTCTTGTCCAGCTTGTCTGTATGGATTTATTCAGTTAAGCTGGAAGCTCTGGGAAGCAGATTTACCCTCCACACCTTTAGTCAGGTGTGGAGATTTTTGTAAACTCTGTGGTGGATTTTTCTAGTTTTTAATACTGACCACACAGTATTCCGTCCTGTTCTATCTATCTAGCTAGACTGGCCTCCTTTGCTACATCCTGGTTTCATTCTGCATATGTCATTTCCCTCTCCACTCACAGTCAATATTTGTGGGGGGCTGCCTATCCTTTGGGAATTTTCTCTGAGGCAAGATAGCTTTCCTGTTTCTATCTCTAGGGGTAGTTAGTCCTCTGGCTGTGATGAGGTGTCTAGGGAGTGACAGGAACATCCCACGGCTACTTCTAGTGTTGTGTTAAGCTCAGGAACTGCGGTCAGTACAGGTACCACCTCCTCCAGAGCACGTCCCATGTTGCTCCTAAACCACCAGTTCATAACAGTACAACTGGCCAAAAATGAATTAAATGCATCTCAAAAGAAGGAAAAAAAGTTCTGAGCCATTTTTTTTCTGCAGTCTGTTTTGTCTTTTTTTTCCTCTTAATTAGGGTTGAGCGACTTTTATTTTTATTGGATCGGATCGGGTTTCACGAAACCCGGCTTTCTCAAAAGTCTGGTCGAGTGAAATCGGCCGATCCTATAAAAAAGTCGGGGTCGGCCGAAACACAAAACCCAATGCAGTGCAATGGGATACTATGGTTCCCAGGGTCTGAAGGAGAGGAAACTCTCCTTCAGGCCCTGGGATCCATATTAATGTGTAAAATAAAGAATCAAAATAAAAAATATTGATATACTCACCCTCGGACGTGCCCTGGTACTAATCGGCAGGCTTCCTTCCTTAAGAATGAGCGCGTGAATGACCTGCGGTGACGTCGCGGCTTGTGATTGGTCGCGAGCGGTCACATGGACAAGCCGCGACGTCATCTAAGGTACTTCAAGCGCTCATTCTTAGGAAGGAAGGCTGCCGGAAAGAAGCAGGGCGCGTCCGAGGGTGAGTATATTCCTATTACTATTACTATTACTATTAGGGTTGCTAGGTCTGTTACCATCAGTACTGTACAGCCTAAATTTCTCTTATCTGTGACCCTGATTTGCGCATTATCGTCCTTTTTTGTCATGGCATTTGTGGATTCAGGCGCTGCCCTGAACTTAATGGACTTGGAATTCACCAGGCGCTGTGGTTTTTCCTTGCAGCCTTTGCAGAGTCCTATTCCTTTGAGGGGCATTGATGCTACACCGTTGGCCAAGAATAAACCTCAGTATTGGACTCAGCTGACCATGTGCATGGCTCCAGCACATCAGGAAGATTGCCGTTTTCTGGTGTTGCATAACTTGCATGATGTTGTTGTACTGGGTTTTCCATGGTTACAGGAACATAATCCGGTGCTGGATTGGAAATCTATGTCTGTGACTAGTTGGGGTTGTCAAGGGGTTCATAGTGACGTTCCTTTGATGTCAATTTCCTCTTCCCCCTCTTCTGAAGTCCCTGAGTTTTTGTCGGATTTCCAGGATGTATTTGATGAGCCCAAGTCCAGTTCCCTTCCTCCACATAGGGACTGTGATTGTGCTATTAACTTGATTCCTGGCTGTAAGTTCCCTAAGGGCCGACTTTTCAATCTGTCTGTGCCAGAGCATGCCGCCATGCGGAGTTATGTCAAGGAGTCTTTGGAGAAGAAGCATATTCGGCCATCTTCATCACCATTGGGAGCGGGATTCTTTTTTGTTGCCAAGAAGGATGGCTCCTTGAGACCCTGTATTGATTATCGCCTTCTTAATAAGATCACGGTCAAATTCCAATACCCTTTACCTTTGCTTTCTGATTTGTTTGCTCGGATTAAGGGGGCCAGTTGGTTTACTAAGATTGACCTTCGAGGGGCATATAATCTTGTTCGTATTAAACAGGGTGACGAATGGAAAACGGCATTTAATACGCCCGAAGGCAATTTTGAATACCTTGTGATGCCTTTCGGGCTTTCTAATGCTCCTTCTGTATTTCAGTCTTTCATGCATGTTATTTTCCGCAATTATCTTGATAAATTCATGATTGTATATTTGGATGATATTTTGATTTTTTCCGATGATTGGGAGTCTCATGTGAAGCAGGTCAGGATGGTATTCCAGATCCTTCGTGATAATGCTTTATTTGTGAAGGGGTCTAAGTGCCTATTTGGAGTTCAGAAGGTCTCTTTTTTGGGTTTTATTTTTTCTCCCTCATCTATAGAAATGGATCCTGTTAAGGTCCAAGCCATTCATGACTGGATTCAACCCACATCGGTGAAGAGCCTTCAGAAATTTTTGGGCTTTGCTAATTTTTATCGCCGTTTCATTGCCAACTTTTCCAGTGTGGTTAAACTCCTGACCGATTTGACGAAGAAAGGCGCTGATGTGACGAATTGGTCCTCTGCGGCTGTTGAGGCCTTTCAGGAGCTTAAACGCCGATTTACTTCTGCCACTGTGTTGCGTCAGCCGGATGTTTCTCTTCCTTTTCAGGTTGAGGTTGACGCTTCTGAGATTGGGGCAGGGGCCGTTTTGTCTCAGAGGAATTCTGGTGGTTCTTTGATGAAGCCGTGTGCTTTTTTTCCAGAAAGTTTTCACCTGCGGAGCGCAATTATGACGTTGGCAATCGGGAGTTGTTGGCTATGAAGTGGGCATTTGAGGAGTGGCGACATTGGCTTGAGGGAGCCAAGCACCGCGTTGTGGTCTTGACCGATCATAAGAATCTGATTTACCTCGAGTCGGCCAAGCGGCTGAACCCTAGACAGGCTCGATGGTCCCTGTTTTTCTCCCGTTTTGATTTTGTGGTCTCGTATCTTCCAGGATCTAAGAATGTTAAGGCTGATGCCCTCTCCAGGAGCTTTTTGCCTGATTCTCCTGGAGTCCTTGAGCCGGTTGGCATTCTTAAAGAAGGGGTGATTCTTTCTGCCATCTCCCCTGATTTACGGCGGGTGCTTCAGGAATTTCAGGCTGATAAACCTGACCGCTGTCCAGTGGGGAAGCTGTTTGTTCCTGATAGATGGACTAGTAAGGTAATTTCTGAGGTTCATTGTTCAGTGTTGGCTGGTCATCCTGGGATTTTTGGTACCAGAGATTTGGTTGCTAGGTCCTTTTGGTGGCCTTCCTTGTCGCGGGATGTGCGTTCTTTTGTGCAGTCCTGTGGGACTTGTGCCCGGGCCAAGCCTTGCTGTTCCCGCGCTAGTGGGTTGCTTTTGCCTTTGCCGGTCCCTGAGAGGCCCTGGACGCACATTTCCATGGATTTTATTTCGGATCTTCCTGTTTCCCAGAAGATGTCTGTTATTTGGGTGGTTTGTGACCGGTTCTCTAAAATGGTCCATTTGGTACCCTTGCCTAAATTGCCTTCCTCCTCTAATTTGGTTCCATTGTTTTTTCAGCATGTGGTTCGTTTGCATGGAATTCCGGAGAATATTGTGTCTGACAGAGGTTCCCAGTTTGTTTCTAGGTTTTGGCGGGCCTTTTGTGCTAGGATGGGCATTGATTTGTCTTTTTCTTCGGCGTTTCATCCTCAGACAAATGGCCAAACTGAGCGAACTAATCAAACCTTGGAAACCTATTTGAGATGCTTTGTGTCTGCTGATCAGGATGATTGTGTGGCTTTCTTGCCGTTGGCCGAGTTTGCCCTTAATAATCAGGCTAGTTCGGCTACTTTGGTTTCGCCTTTCTTTTGTAATTTTGGTTTTCATCCTCGTTTTTCTTTGGGGCAGGTGGAGCCTTCTGATTGTCCTGATGTGGATTCTGTGGTGGACAGGTTACAGCAGATTTGGACTCATGTGGTAGACAATTTGACATTGTCTCAGGAAAAGGCTCAGCGTTTTGCTAACCGCCGTCGGTGTGTTGGTCCCCGGCTTCGGGTGGGGGATTTAGTCTGGTTATCTTCTCGTCATGTTCCTATGAAGGTTTCCTCCTCTAAGTTCAAGCCTCGGTTTATTGGTCCTTATAAGATTTCTGAGATTATCAATCCGGTGTCTTTTCGTTTAGCCCTTCCAGCCTCTTTTGCCATCCATAATGTTTTCCATAGATCTTTGTTGTGGAGATATGTGGTGCCCGTTGTTCCCTCGGTTGATCCTCCTGCTCCGGTGTTGGTTGAGGGGGAGTTGGAATATGTGGTTGAGAAAATTTTGGATTCTTGTTTTTCGAGGCGGAGGCTTCAGTATCTTGTCAAGTGGAAGGGTTATGGCCAGGAGGATAATTCTTGGGTTGTTGCCTCCGATGTCCATGCCGCCGATTTGGTTCGTGCTTTTCACTTGGCTCGTCCTGATCGGCCCGGGGGCTCTGGTGTGGGTTCGGTGTCCCCTCCTCAAGGGGGGGGAATGTTGTGAATTCCACTCTTGGGCTCCCTCCGGTGGTTGTAAGTGGCACCTTTGGGAATTCTGCTCTTGGGCTCCCTCCGGTGGTTTTAAGTGGTACTGCTGCTCCTTGGATTTAGCAGTCAGCAGCTGCTTCCACTGATTGTCTTTCTGGCTCGGCTATTTAACCCGGTTCTATCCTTCAGCCTGTGCCAGTTGTCAATGGTTCCTGCTTGGATTCACATCTCTGCTTGGATTTCCCTGATATTCTGACCTGTTCAGCAAAGATAAGTACCTGCTTTGTTCTTTTGCAGTTCACTTGTTGTGGACTTAATTGTTCTGCACTTTCTATGTTTTTTCTTGTCCAGCTTGTCTGTATGGATTTATTCAGTTAAGCTGGAAGCTCTGGGAAGCAGATTTACCCTCCACACCTTTAGTCAGGTGTGGAGATTTTTGTAAACTCTGTGGTGGATTTTTCTAGTTTTTAATACTGACCGCACAGTATTCCGTCCTGTTCTATCTATCTAGCTAGACTGGCCTCCTTTGCTACATCCTGGTTTCATTCTGCGTATGTCATTTCCCTCTCCACTCACAGTCAATATTTGTGGGGGGCTGCCTATCCTTTGGGAATTTTCTCTGAGGCAAGATAGCTTTCCTGTTTCTATCTCTGGGGGAAGTTAGTCCTCCGGCTGTGACGAGGTGTCTAGGGAGTGACAGGAACATCCCACGGCTACTTCTAGTGTTGTGTTAAGCTCAGGAACTGCGGTCAGTACAGGTACCACCTCCTCCAGAGCACGTCCCATGTTGCTCCTAAACCACCAGTTCATAACAGTGACTACTATGGGTTCACCTGGGGATTTCTGCAGTAAAATTTACCCCGCGCTAGGGTTGGTGGGGTTATATCAAGATTAAAAGTTATCCTTTGATGATATTTAGGGGATCTTTAGAAATCCTTCTAAATAATATTGAGGTTTAGCATGTGCACCTCATTTGCATTCTTTATCTATGATACTGCTAGAAAAGCCATTGCTGTATTGTGTTTCATTCGCCTATGAACCGCTTGCATATGGTAGAAACCCTATGGTTATATGACAAATGCCTTGAAAAGTAGTTTTCAAAGGAGGTCTGTCTAAATCTTTGAATGTTAGGATCATTCACCACTGTTGTCTTTTGTGGATGTCCAGGCCTTTTTAAATTCCCAAGCTCACCAATGTGCTCTTATTTTTTTGCAGAATGTACCAAACTGTTGATTTGGATACCCCTAACAGTTCTGCTATCTCTCTGATGCATTTCTTCTTTTATTCAGCCTAATAATGGTGTGTTTCTCTTCCATTGAGAGCTCCTCTGACCGCATGTTTTGGGTTTACAGCAACAACTTTCAAATGCAAATGTCTAACCTGGAATCAGCTCCAGACCTTTTTCCTGCTTAATTGATGATGAATAGCCAATGCAGCCCATTAAAGAGCTTTTGAGATAACTGTCCAATTACTTTTGGTCCCCTCAAAAAGAGGCAGCTGCATATTAAAGTTCCTAAAAAAAAGTTCCTAAACCCTTACTCCAAGTAGGATGTGAATACCCTCAAATTAAATCTGAGAGTCAAAACTTTAAGCCCATATTGATTATATAACTATACTAAAACTTCTGTCACTGTCCAAATATTTCTGGACCAAACTGTATGAGAGCAAGGAAAGAGAAGATTTCTACAATTCCTGCCAAGTCTAAAAGCTAAATTGTAACTGGAATTTTCATTTAGATATTTACAATTACTCGCTACAAGTCACTTTATTTTTCAGAAAAAAAACATGATTAATGCTTTCTGAATTTTTCTATTCTGTGTTATTTTTATGTTAATCCGTTCTGTTTAAGAAGTTTGGTTGCTTTGATTCACTTTGGAGCAGAGCACACTGATCCATCTGTTTTGAGATGTTTTGTCTATACTGTAGAGGCCTTGGAACATGAAAAGAAATTCAATTGATTCCAGTAGGGACTAAAATCTTAGAAAACTGTATGAAATTTGAAATCTTCAAACAGTGCTATATACTTTGGTTGCATGATACTATGATAGTGTCTCAAAAAGCAGGTTTTAAGTTGCTAACATTCCAGTACATGTACAGTATTTCCTTGAATCTTGATATATTCGAAAAACTGTTCTTGCTTGATGAAACATTTTTTGCCCAATTTGGTTTTGTTACTTAATTTTTGGATTGCAGGTGCATTTCATTGCATCTATGTGCAAAATAAATGGTTGTAACATGAAAATCTCATATTTGGGCACCTGTATAATACACTGTCAAAGCTGAACCAATTTCTACTATTGCACCAAGTTATTGACTAATCAAAGAGACAGAAAAGGCAACTACTACGAGGTCTACCTAAAAAACAGCTCTTTAAAAAATACAGATTTGTACTTCCTTACCTTTCCTCTTAGTACAACATTTATTTAGATGTATGATGTGTGATGTGTATAAAAGTATAAATATGGGTCAGTTTGTTGGGAATTGTTCTTGGTATATGTGTCACGAAGTGACTGTCCTGGTGTGACCCGACCCGACGAGGGGGCGGTCATAAAACAGCGAAACACACAAGGGTACTCCTGGGACACTTTAACAATAGTGGGCCCTGTCGGTAGGGAACACGGAATGGACACCTCCTGCACTCACCTGAGGATGTGCCCTGGTCTTACTAGCGTCCCTATATGGGTTCTTTCAACCCGTCACCGAGCGGGATACCTAGTCCCTCACTTGCCCTGCTCTTATTCCTAAGTAGGGAACTGACAGGTGAGAGCACTGGTCCCACCACTGGACTAATACAACACAGGGGAAGTTACAGACAACAAAGGGACAAAGCAACAATAAACACCACACTTAGCTTTCTCTGCTGCAATGCACTGAACAGCAGAGTGAGACATCAGATATCAGAATTCATCTGAAGAACCACAGCACTCAAATTTCCATCTCCAATATTCTATCCCAATATGTAGTCGTTGTAATGATAATAATATAAGCAAATACCTCCAATTATAAATCTGGTATAATTCTTCTGATTCACTATTTTGCTTACCCCATGTACAGAGGATTGTAGTAACTTAGTTATCCATTGTTACAACCAATTACAAATAACTGCCACTATATGAGTGACTGCAACCAAAAATACCTAAGTGCCCTGCAAATGGTGTAAGCAACATAGCGAATCAGAAAAACTATACTTAATTTCTAATTAGTGGTATTTGCTATTATTATTATTATTATTATTACTACACCTATTACATATTGTGATAGGATCTTACAAAAGGGAATATCCCTTCATGCATAAATCCTCCCTGTTGTCAAGATTAGTGGAATTTTTAATTTCATAGATTACGACTTGTTGTCTAGGTAATCATCAACCACTATCAGCTTTGGCTGGTCTCATAGTAGGCAAGAGCTTGCTATAGACTTGCAAGGGCTGCTCGTAAGCTGCACAGTTCTTTGATGCTGCACAGGCAGTTTACGTCTAGCAGCATAGGAGAGGGCGCAATGCTGTGCCGCTGGCCTGAAATGTCAATTATCAGGAGCTCACAGCCCTTCAGCAAGCAAGAAGCATGTAGATATGGGAGCTGTGTGCTTCTGAAGAGTTCCAGAATAGTACTATATGAATCTCTAAGCCTGCTTCAAAGAAGGAGAACAAAGTATATTTTCCAATTTCGCTGTCATTTTCTATGACAGTACCTTTTCTGGCAACACAGTGACTCTAGAATAAGGATCCTGAACCAGTGGTTTGGGAGCCACCTATGACTCACAGGCCCAATTGGGGGGCTCTTGGCTGTCTACCAGCTTGGTGCAACAAATATGGCAAGCTGGAGATAAGATGACACTTTCAGTTAGAGTGATGCTTGAAGCTGGATGCAATAGTGTGGTGGTAGTGCTTAATGTGAGACTACAGAATGGGGCGTAAAGTAAGAACCACTGGAGGTAAGTATACTGCCTAGATGAATGTTCTGTGAGGATGCTTTGGCTCTCATTTTACCGGTAATAGGAGCTCTTGGTGTCATTACTGGAGGAGGTGGAAGCTCTATTCGGGGATCTCTAGAAGTGGCTCATGACCCTCTCAGAGCTCAATGTGGATCTCAATCAAAGAAAGGTTGGAAACTACTGCTCTAGAACATAGAGCAGGCTATTCTTCGCTATAAAATATAAGACAACCTTAATAATTATGTCTTTTAGAAGAGTTTCATTGAAATAACAGACTATCACTATTGATAAGCAGTGGCACTGGGAGAACGATGTCTTGGTTGTGGAGCAGTGAACCTTCAAGAACATTGATCTAATAAATTGTCACAAATCAATATTAAACCCAATGCCCTATTAGCCCTCGTCCTACGATTGTCTCAAATATTCTTGTTCTTTATGGAATAGACATGTGGGATGGGGGAGGGAGATTTGAGGAGGCTAATGGCATGCTGTATACGTGGGTAGGGTAATGATGTGGCGCCGTTAGGAGAGCGCTGTCACTGTAATGATGCAGTGGTAACTTAATGCACTACCAGCTCATACTGCAAGCAGCGAATGCAAACAAATATTCGGGCACTGACGGATAAGTGTATATCGCAGCTCAGTGCCCTTTTAATGAAGGCAGATGTCACTGTAATCAAGCCTGTTTTGTGGTGTATTTTAACTAACTCTTGATCTTGGTGTGACCTGAATTGTTAATGAAGTGCACAACCCTGAAGAGCATTTGTAATAGTAATCAGTTGATATAATATCTGGGTTGAGGTGGAAAAGGTTACACTAACATGACTTTTTAAATGTATTTCTATTCATTTATATGCCAATTATAAACTCCTGTGCACTTCTTGGTCACCATTTTATTACACTGACCTTTTTCTAGATGGAAGCATTGAATTAAGATTGGAAGCTACATGGATTGAAAGCGGATTTTATTTAATATCACAATTTGATGTAATAAAAAAAGACAATATACAATATAAAAATACAAACTCAAATATTATTCTCCATTATGTAAGCCTTAAGCGTGGGTGATTTTGAGATTTTTTTTTTTCTGTATGCAATAGACAGCTGTGAAATGTGTCAAATATGATTCTTTTCGGTGTGGTTGTGCTTTTCAACCACAATCTATTTTTCCCTATTTGCTCTAAAAACCCTGCTTCCCTTCCGAATATATATATATATATATATATATATATACATATATATATATATATATATATATATATATACATAAATATATATATGCACGGTGACCTGTAAAAGTATTCACCCCCATTGGCTTTTTACCTTTTTTTTACATTAGACTATGTGTTTAAATATTTTTGTAATCCCATTTGTGTGTGATCCAGCTGCACTAAATACTTTAAGTTAGTGAAGTGAAGTGAGAAAAATGTGGGCATACATTAAGTTTATGGGATTAAATAACTAAACATTGGCATGTGCATATGTATTCACCTCTAAAAATTTATGGTGCAAGTAATTCCCTTCATAAGTCACATGCTTAGTTAAAGGAACTCCACCTATGTGCAATCTAAGTGTCACATGGTCTGTCAGAATATACTCTTTACCTTTTTGAAAGGCCACAGAGGCTGCAAAACCATTCAGTAAGGGTACCGTCACACAGTGCCATTTTCATCGCTACGACGGCACGATTCGTGACGTTGCAGCGTCGTATGATTATCGCTCCAGCGTCGTATACTGCGGTCACACGTTGCAATACACGGCGCTGGAGCGATAATTTCATGACGTATTTGCGATGTAGAAGCCGTTGGTTACTGTGCGCACATCGTATACAACCTGTGTCACACGATGCAATCATGCCGCCACAGCGGGACACTAGACGACGAAAGAAAGTTTCAAACGATCTGCTACGACGTACGATTCTCAGCGGGGTTCCGGATCGCAGTAGCGTGTCAGACACTACGATATCGTAATGATATCGCTAGAACGTCACAAATCGTGCCGTCGTAGCGATGAAAATGGCACTGTGTGACGGTACCCTAAGAGGCACCACTAACCAAACACCATGAATACCAAAGAGATCTCCAAACAAGTCAGGGACAAAATTGTTGATAAGTCCAAGTCAGGATTGGATTACAAAAAAAAATCTCTGATGATCCCCCAGAGCACCATGAAATCTATTATCATCAAATGGAAAGAACATGATACCACAACAAACCTGCCAAGAGAGGGCCACCCACCAAAACGCTCAGCCCTGGCAAGGAGGGCAAAAATCATAGATGCAGCGCAGATACCAAAGGTAACCCTTAAGGGGCTGCAGAGTTCTCAAGCAGAGACTGGAATATCTGTCCATACGACCACAATAAGCGATAGATTCTATAGAGGTGGCCTTTATGGAAGAGTGGGCAGAAAAAAGCCTTTACTTGCACACAAAAATTGTAAGGCTAGTTTTGAATTTGCTAAAAGACACGTGGGAGACTCTGTATGGAGGAAGATGCTGTGGCCAGATGAGACCAAAATTGAACTTTTCGGTCACCAAGGTAAATTCTATGTTTGGCACCAAACCAACACAGTTCATCACCCCAAGAGCACCATCCTTATAGTGAAACATGGTGTTGACAGCATCATGCTGTGGGGATGTTTTTGTGATGCAGGGACTGGGTCTGAGTTGAGGAGAAGATGGATGGTGCAAAATACTGGGATATCCATGAGCAAAACCTGTTTCGGTCTGTCAGTGATTTGAGACCGGGTTGAAGGTTCACCTTCCAGCATGACAATGACGCAAAGAATACTGCTAAAGCAACACTCAAGTGGTATAAGGGGAAAAGTGTAAATGTTGTGAAGTGGCCTGGTGAAAGCCAAGACCTTAAAGGGAACCTGTCACCCCCAAAATCGATGATAAGCTAAGCCCACCAGCATCAGGGGCTTATCCTGAAAGATGAGAAAAAGAGGTTAGATTATACTCACCCAGGGGCCGTCCCGCTGCGGTCCGGTCTGATGGGCATCGTGGTCCGGTCCAAGGCCTCCCATCTTCTTACGATGACATCCTCTTCTTGTCTTCATGCTGCTCCGGCACAGGTGTACTCTGTCTGCCCTGTTGAGGGCAGAGCAAAGTACTGCAGTGCGCAGGTGCCAGGAAAGGTCAGAGAGGCCTAGCACCTGCGCACTGCGGCACTTTGCTCTGTCCTCAACAGGGCAGACAAAGTACGCCTGCGCAGGAGCCACAGCGTGAAGACAAAAAGAGGATGTGATCGTAAGATGATGTGAGGTGCCGGAGCGGACCGCAATGCCCACTGCAGCGGGACTGCTCATAGGTGAGTATAATCTAACCTCTTTTTCTTATCTTTCAGGATACATCGGGGGCTTATCTACAGCATTCCAGAATGCTATAGATAAGTCCCTGATGCTGGCGGGCTTAGCTCATCGTCGATTTTGGGGGTGATAGGTTCCCTTTAATCCAATTGAGAATCTGTGGTCAGAGTTGAAGATTGCTGCTCACCAGGGGAAACCATCTAACTTGAAAGAGCTGCCATTTTGCCTTGAATTTTTCAGTGTGTTTGTCCTATATGTTGTTTGCTTCACAAAAAAAGAAAACCAAATATTCACAGTTGTAGGTATGTTCTTCATAAGAACTGATGCAAATCCAAAAAAACTCTGTGTAATTCCAGGTTGTGGGGTAGTAAAACACAAAAAAATGCCAATGGGGGTGAATATTTTTGAAAGCCGCTGTTTATATGAATAGTATATTAGAGATGAGTCAATTGATTCGATGTAAATCAAATTTGAGACATTTTATGAAAATGCAAAAAATTTGTAATTCTATTTGCATGAATTGTCAAAAATGCCTTCCACACTTCTCCACATTGCAGAAGACTACATCAGTTATAAAAAGGCTGCCACAACCTTAGGTGTGACCACACAGGTTTCCACATACTGCCATGATGCTATTGGGGTACTGTGAGGGCGATATACGGTAATTAATTTCAGGTCTGTGTACATGTATTGTATATGAACATGTACCTCTGCTCCAAAACAGTGTCTGGCTCTAAAATTAGTAGTGTCATCTACATTGTAAATCAAAGTTTGATAATGATCCCACAAAGTTGAGGGTTTAGAACATTAAAGGTTAAAAGGTTTTCTTATTTTTTTCACATCTGAGGAGTCATGCAAACGTCCATGCATCTCAGTCCAATTATGGACCACAATGCATGGACTGGCTGCAGGTCTCTCGTCCCAATCATGACTGCCACATAGAAGTATATAAAGCTGTCATGCTCTGGTCAAGAGACCCGCAACCAGTTCATTCACTGGGGTTCATGATCGGACCGTGATCCACAAACGTTTGCATGAGTCCTTAATAGTTGAATTCAGTTTCTTCATTTAGTCCACCATGACTGTACCCCATTGCACAAAGCAAGGTTAATAAAGGCATGATTGGGTGAGTTTTCCAGAATCAAGTTTATATAGGAGATGGGAGTGGCAAGAAATGAACAGCTGAGAGTTTTAAGGCAGGTAAGCTTCTAGGAGCTCTCAACTGAGTAGAGTAAACCTGCACTGCTAGAAGAAACCTGCACCATTAAATTGGAAGGGGAAGTGCTAGTCAATGCAGGAGTAAGAGAAATCAGACGGCGCGGTCTTCTGGCTCCTATTGGTTGTTCCTAATGTGTAGGAATGTTCTTGACCTAACTGCAACAGTAAGAAGGAGCCTAGAATAAGATAGGGCACAGGTGTACGTGAGTGAGATAGGGTACAGGTGTACGTTAATAAAAAGTTGTAATAAAGCAACTTAAAATGGTTCTATGTATCTATGTAACTTAAAAATTGGACGATCATGATCTAAAACATTTTAAAAGAAAAAACATACCTTCAGGATTAACACAGTTTCTCTACATGACTGCTTGTGTCCCTTGCTGGACTACTTGTTTGCTGTTAGTTTTTTTTTTTTTTACAATATTATGACCCTATGTTTAAAATAAAAAAACTAACTGACAGCCCTTTAATTTAGGATATTTATAAAGCATGAAATCTTCATGGAAGAACTATTGAACTGCACGTAGCAGAGATTGAAAGTATAAATTGTCCTAAATATGTCTTCCACATATTTAACTATTTTTCTTAATGAAGGTCATTAATTTGCATTACTCCTAAGAGAATTGAAAGGTTAGAAGAAGTTCAGCACATAAAGTCAGTGATCCACAGAGAGATACATTGGTTTAATATATAGGAAAAAAATTCACTAAAAAAAACATACAAGAGCATAAACTGACGAGCCATAGAGTGGAGGCATCACTAGATGACATTTACAAGCAGGTTCATTCATAAATGGGTAGAGCTGTACAAAATGTATCAATAGTGTGTCCAAACTATTCCCAGATTCCCAGACATTGCATTTTTGGAGCAAAACTATATTGCACGTGTGAGAAACGACCGGTGCCGGCGCCATTCCTTGTCAGCACTGGTGTTCTCAGGGCTCACGTGGGGTTGTTATGTCATGCAAGACCTGCGCCCAAACAGAGTTGGCGTCACTGTTCCCGCCTTTGGACTAATCGAACATTAAGAGAACATCAAAGAGTTTCCGCAGCTGAAGGCGATGACAGTGAAGCATGTGCTGATTGGGCGCAGGACTTGCAAGATGTAATAACCTCATGTTAACTCCGGGAATACGTGTGCCAACATCACTGGAGCTGTGCCAGCACCGGAATTGAGTATCAGTGTATTTATTTTAACGGGGTAAAATGAACAACCTCTTTAACAGATACATACTGTATTTTTTTAAGTGATATTTCGTTCATTTGTTATTGTGTTTGTTTTGCAAACTCACAGCTTGCTTCACCATGAGGAATGAGAAGGGGTTGTCCAAGTGAAAAAAATAGCAATATTTTACAATTAATTCTGGCCAAAAAAGTAAAATATATATATATATATATATATATATATATATATATATATATATATATATATATATATATATATATATATATATATATATATATATATATAAATCACTTTGAATTACATTAAAATTACGGATTTTTGGCAGCAATTCTTCCCTGAAGATCACTTCTGGAAAGAATTCTCCAAAACAGTGGAGGGATGTAGCTCGTTCTCATTGGTTTCTGTCACTTCTGAGCTAAACACACTGTGGAGCATCAAGTAATTTCAAAGGAAAGTAAGCATGGTGTATCTTTCATCTGCTGCACTGTTTCTTTGGCCGTCCACCTTATCTATATTCATGAATGTTGCTCATTTCTTGATGCATCTGCAACAGAGCTTGAACAGCACATCCAGAAATCCCAGAATGCCGTATAGGGAATCTATGAGTGGTATCAGCCTATATGGGCATTTAGGTCATAGCAAGCTGAATAAAATGATACCTTGAAATCTGTGATTTTATGTTTTCTTCCAGGGAAATCCACGTTTTTCTTATATGTAAATGAGATGTTCCAGGCTATGGGCCAGACACTGATCTACATGAGAATCTGCCTCCAGAGCACATTTTAAATAAAAGTGGATATTACCATTATGAGACACGTAACTAACACAGAACAATAGAACTGAAATTTGTCTTCTTGCAAACACATTTTTTGCAGCTCTTGAGCTCTGCTGTATTGCAACAATATAGCAACACCAGCTGTTTGTGTGATGAAAGCTGAAGCTGAGAGGAACCTACAGATATATAAGTTATAATCATACACAGCTCTGCTGTGAGATCATGAGAGCAGAAAGCAGCCATCACACATCATACTGGTAATGCCCCTTTTGTGTAAAAAATAATCTCTGGAGGCAGATCGGTTTTTGGCCTATAGCCTGGAATAGCTCATTATTTACATATAAGAAAAACAAGGATTTCTCTTGAATTAGACATCGAATTACACATATTAAAGGATCTTTTATTCAGCTTCCTATCACTTACATGCCTGATGAATGGGGAGTCTGAACATCCATTGTTTACCATGCTGTCATCTGCATGACAGCACGGCAAACATTGGATCTGATCAACGGTAAGATCATAACCACTGGTCAGAGAGCTGCAGTTCCACACTGTCAAATGATAGTGTGAGCCAACAGCTGTGACCAGTGGTAGTTAAAATTTTATATCTGGTCACAGGCATCAACTGATGGGAGTACTACTCCCTTCAGCCTATGCCCGCTGTCACTGATAACAGGGAGAGCAGGTGCCGGCCGATGGGAGTTGTAATCAGCCAATGCTTACGCTATAAATAAATAAGAAAATAAATTACGTGGGTTTCCCTCCATTTTTGATAACCAGCATGGCAAAACTGACAACTGCGGGCTGCAACCCTCAGCTGTCAGCTTTACCATGGCTGGTTATCAAGAATGGAGGGGTCCCCACACCATTTTTTTTAAATTATTTAAATAAATAATTAAAAAAACAGCATGGGGTCCCCCCAATTTTTGACAACCAGTCAAGCTAAGGCAGATATCTGAGGGCTGGTATTCTTCTGGTAAGGGGCCATGGACATTGCCCCACAGGCTAAATATAGCAGCCCGCAGCCACCCCAAAAAAAGGCACATTTATTAGATGCACCAATTCTGACACTTTGCCTGGCTCTTACCACTCGTCCTGTGGTGGTGGCAAGTGGGGTTAATTTTTGTGGATCAACATTGGAGAAAGGAAAAAAGGATTTTCACACTGCTCACCAGAGTATCACAGAACCACGGGTGCCAGGTTCAATGTGGCTGGAGTCTACTTGTAAATGCAGACAAAAAAAGGAAAAACCAACACCAGGTGATTTCCATAAAAATTCAAATGTTGTCTTTTATTTAATCCATTGTTTGAAAAAAGTTAAAAACATACTTGTCATAGAATGTCAAGGGGCAAACATCCCCCGCATGCCTGACGCGTTTCGAACTTTATGTCCTTACTATGAGTAAGAACATAAAGTCTGAAACACATCTGGCATGCAGGGGATGTTTGCCCCTTGACCTTCTATGACATGTATCTTTTTAACTTTTTACAAACAATGGATTAAATAAAAGACAACATTTGAATTTTTATGAAAATCACTTGGTGTTGGTTTTTCCTTTTTTGCCTTCATTTTTGAGGGGTTGGTGTCATGTTTATATTGTCAGATGACATCAAGCTGATGGGTTGATAATGCAGAGGCATCTATAAGGTGCCTCTCCATTACTAACCCCATAGTCATATTGTAAATAGACACACAGCATGAATAAAGACCTTTATTTAAAATAAAAAATACACTGTTTTAATTTTTTATGTAATAACAAAGTTGTACTTACCTTACACCCATTCCATTTAAACCCTCGTCCCCTGTAAAAAAAACAGAATATAATAAACAACAATAATACTCACCTAAAGCCTAGTCCATTGAAGTCCTTATCTCCTGTAAAAAAATAAACAACCAACCATATCCCTCACCTGTCCGACATCCCGTCCCATGCCATAATCCATGTCTGCGATAAGTGGTTTTCAACTTGGATGGTGCCAAGATGCAACTGTCTAGGCTGTACAACATGGGAGAATGAGCTGCTGAGAGAGCAGCGTCAGTGACTAGCGGTTATGTCATTGAGGTTACCGCAGGACACTGAGGCTGTGTTCCCAGCTCGCTTTCAACCTACATATGCTAATGAATCTTTATCACTTGTTTGGTTCAAGTAGTTGCTTATACACTTGATTATAATTATACAAAATCCCTGACTTTCTGCTAGTGTACCTTGAAGAATTGATCCTATTTTGTAGGTAAATGGTGGTGACAACATATATTAATTTGATTTAGATTTCTCTTTAGACCATTCACTTTGCATTTTCTTAAGTTATAAAAATAAACTGTTAGCTCTTCTATTTTTGAAAACATCCATACTTCGAAGCATTTTCCATACCTACGCAAAACTTTTAAGCACACACATATACACACACAGGCAGACGTTTTTTCCCTGTTATCAGACAAGCCTCTGGCCATTTGTATGGCTGTTACTGTTTAATAATAAAACCCACTTTTTTTAATGTTCTGTTACTGAGCTTTGCCCAAAAGCTAAGTGTTCCCAGGTCAGCAACTTCATTAAATACAGACATCCCTGAGCTTTACACCCTCTGGGTTAGTTGTTGCAGTTCTCTATGCCAATCTGTCTATAGGGAGCTTATGGTCTATGAAGCATGCTGACACATTCATTCACATTATTGTTGCTTTTTTTTTACATTTGAGCAGAACGATAGATGAAAACTTGGTACACGAGAAATGTAATGGGTCTGTCACCCCTCATTATACTGAAGGCATCATTCGAATGCTAAATTCAATGCAATGACCAAACTTAGGCATGATCCATGCTGACTGGTGACACAAGACAAGTCTGACTTGCTGCAGCTTGTTTGATCACAGATGGAGACAGCGGGGTGCCAGTAACAGATATTTTGCAGCTGAAGTTAATGTAACATACAGAATAAAATGGGCTTAGAAGGAGTGTAAGGGTTAATTAGATAGAGGCTGTTTATTAAAAAGAAAAATCTCTGGCACTGTCTGCTCATTTAATTAATTGGTATACATTGTAAATTATGTTGGTTTATGGAAAATGTCACATAGAATATTAGTTACATTCATCAACTCTTTGTACAGATGCACAGATATCAGCTAAAATATGTGGGCGTGAAGCGATATAATATTGGAAACAGACATTACGTCTTTTTTTTCCTTTTTAACTTTTTATTGATCGCATGCATTTTTCATAATTCGTCATGCTGAAAATTGTTTAGAAGGAGGATTAGTTTTATACTTTGGAGGGAGACATTATCATTTAGAGCTGGGGACTTCATCATGCTTTTTGCACAAAAGCATATGTCAGACCAATTTGATTACAGAAAACCCTAAAATGGTAGAGGATTTTTTTCCTCCAGTTTCGCTTATGTGTTTGGTCTGGTATTGCCTTCACTTGAATAGTACTGAGCTGCAAAACAATATGCAACTTTTGGAAAGATATGGCAATGTGTTAGGTGTCAAGTTCCCACTGCTGCACAGGGGGAATCTTGAACCATGTCTGCTGCGGTCTCTCTCATTCTCCTCTAGCCGCAGTGGAACCTGCTCGGCAGAGATGCCGGTCCCAGCATCTGGCTCAAGCTGATACTGTGCGCTTGGTTACTGCTGCCTTTCCAGGCTCTGCATTTGTAGCCAGCACTGATCAGCAGCGAGCAGGCATTTCAAGGACTAAGTTCTACTTTTCCCATACTGAGTATGCCCATGGGACGACCTCCCATTGGAGGTTGGGGGTCACATGCTCAGGTCCTGTTGCGACTCCTATTGGACCATCAGGAAGGTCCCAGAGCGCTACTACTGTAAAAGGTTCTTTTTTTTGTGTGTGTTCTTTCCAGCATCATGTGGGACCATTTTTGCCCCTACTGATCATATACACCAATTGTGTTGGTTGTGATTATCAGTTTTGGGGTCAACAGCAACACATTGCCTCGTTCTGGTATTCTATATGGGAGTATAAGCTATCATAATTCAATTTTACTTTATCAATTTGGGGTATGAGAAGTAAAATTTACAGATTGGTAGTCCCTTCTATATGGACATATGAGATCATAGTAAGACACTCTGGTTGCTTTGATGTGCATGCGCATGTTTTTGAACAAGACCACCTCATTCATATAGTCATTTGTTAGGCATGTATTGTATGTCTGTACAGCTACTCTACGCTAGTTGATATATCTGGCAGTCTTGCTTCTTATATACAGTGGGGCAAAAAAGTATTTAGTCAGTCAGCAATAGTGCAAGTTCCACCACTTAAAAAGATGAGAGGCGTCTGTAATTTACATCATAGGTAGACCTCAACTATGGGAGACAAACTGAGACAAAAAAATCCTGAAAATCACATTGTCTGTTTTTTTATCATTTTATTTGCATATTATGGTGGAAAATAAGTATTTGGTCAGAAACAAACAATCAAGATTTCTGGCTCTCACAGACCTGTAACTTCTTCTTTAAGAGTCTCCTCTTTCCTCCACTCATTACCTGTAGTAATGGCACCTGTTTAAACTTGTTATCAGTATAAAAAGTCACCTGTGCACACCCTCAAACAGTCTGACTCCAAACTCCACTATGGTGAAGACCAAAGAGCTGTCAAAGGACACCAGAAACAATTGTAGCCCTGCACCAGGCTGGGAAGACTGAATCTGCAATAGCCAACCAGCTTGGAGTGAAGAAATCAACAGTGGGAGCAATAATTAGAAAATGGAAGACATTCAAGACCACTGATAATCTCCCTCGATCTGGGGCTCCACGCAAAATCCCACCCCGTGGGGTCAGAATGATCCCAAGAACGGTGAGCAAAAATCCCAGAACCACGCGGGGGGACCTAGTGAATGAACTGCAGAGAGCTGGGACCAATGTAACAAGGCCTACCATAAGTAACACACTACGCGACCATGGACTCAGATCCTGCAGTGCCAGACGTGTCCCACTGCTTAAGCCAGTACATGTCCGGGCCCATCTGAAGTTTGCTAGAGAGCATTTGGATGATCCAGAGGAGTTTTGGGAGAATGTCCTATGGTCTGATGAAACCAAACTGGAACTGTTTGGTAGAAACACAACTTGTCGTGTTTGGAGGAAAAAGAATACTGAGTTGCATCCATCAAACACCATACCTACTGTAAAGCATGGTGGTGGAAACATCATGCTTTGGGGCTGTTTCTCTGCAAAGGGGCCAGGACGACTGATCCGGGTACATGAAAGAATGAATGGGGCCATGTATCGTGAGATTTTGAGTGCAAACCTCCTTTCATCAGCAAGGGCATTGAAGATGAAACGTGGCTGGGTCTTTTAACATGACAATGATCCAAAGCACACCGCCAGGGCAACGAAGGAGTGGCTTCGTAAGAAGCATTTCAAGGTCCTGGAGTGGCCTAGCCAGTCTCCAGATCTCAACCCTATAGAAAACCTTTGGAGGGAGTTAAAAGTCCGTGTTGCCAAGCGTAAAGCCAAAAACATCACTGCTCTAGAGGAGATCTGCATGGAGGAATGGGCCAACATACCAACAACAGTGTGTGGCAACCTTGTGAAGACTTACAGAAAATGTTTGACCTCTGTCATTGCCAACAAAGGATATATTACAAAGTATTGAGATGAAATTTTGTTTCTGACCAAATACTTATTTTCCACCATAATATGCAAATAAAATGATAAAAAAAGAGACAATGTGATTTTCTGGATTTTTTTTTCTCAGTTTGTCTCCCATAGTTGAGGTCTACCTATGATGTAAATTACAGACGCCTCTCATCTTTTTAAGTGGTGGAACTTGCACTATTGCTGACTGACTAAATACTTTTTTGCCCCACTGTATCAATATACTATATATAGCCCATGAGCTCTGGCAAACTTAATACATGCGCGATCGTTTGGACACTATTTATGCCGTGTACATATGGTGCGCATGCGCAATATTGCTTGGTCGGCTGTTAAATACATGCGACCTGTTCTGAAAAAGCCCGCATGTTAGACACAATTCTTATATGTTGGAAACTTTTATATGCATGCAGCCACTCTGATCTATATGTAGAAGGGTTCCAACCTTCATTTCATAATTGCGCAATTGGTTTATATTCGTACATCCATGAACTGTCTGAATGCGCGTGCGCAGATATTCTTTTAAGTGCTGTCCTGTTTATTTAGACACTGACCTTGCGTGTTTGTAGCACATGCACATTTTTTTTTGCCTGCTGACAAACGCTTCTCGGTCTGCCTCAATGCGCCTGCGTGCCAGGGCCTTTGAACACCGCCGACGTCTTATCCGGCCTTGGGGTCGGTACTCTCTATACCTGTGATCTTGTTTCTAGACACCTGCGCGTCAGGGTTCCTGAATACCGCCAACCTCATATCTGGTTTTGCGGCCGGAACTCCCTACAGCTGATTCTGATCCTCTAATCTGGTATGTGTATTTAAGATTAGAGTATACGAGAGCAGACACTCTTGCCCCTGACGAAGCCACCTTGTGTGGTGACACGTGTTGGGCACCCCAGCCCCACAGACCTATGGCACTCTGACTGATCGGGTTTACTGATTCAATGGACTTCTTGACGCCTGGACTGATTTCCTCACCTGGCTATACTCAATAAGTATGGTGCTTTATTGCTTCAATCTGGCTTCCGCTCTTTACACTCTACTGAAACTGCCCTCACTAAAGTCTCTAATGACCTACTAACAGCTAAATCTAATGGTCACTACTCCATGCTAATTCTCTTGGATCTCTCCGCAGCATTTGATACTGTGGATCATTAGCTCCTCCTCACTATGCTCTGCTCCATCGGCCTCAAGGACACCGTTCTCTCCTGGTTCTCCTCCTATCTCTCTGACTGATCCTTCACTGTATCTTTTGCTGGTTCCTCCTCCTCTCACCTTCCCCTTACTGTTGGGGTTCCTCAAGGATCAGTCCTAGGCCCCCTCCTGTTCTCTTTGTATACTGCCCCGATTGGACAAACAATCAGTAGATTTGGTTTCCAGTACCATCTCTATGCTGATGACACCCAATTACACACCTCTTCTCCTGTTATCACGCCGACCTTTTTAGAAAGCACCAGTGATTGTCTTACCACTGTCTCTAACATCATGTCCTCCCTCTATCTGAAACTGAACCTGTCAAAAACTGAACTCCTCATGTTCTCTCCCTCTACTAACCTACCTTTGCCTGACATTGCCATCTCCATGTGCGGTTCCACCATTACTCCAAAGCAACATGCCCGCTGCCTTGGGGTCATCCTTGACTCCGAGCTTTCATTCACCCCCACATCCGATCACTGGCTCGCTCTTCTCAAAAACATTTCTAGAATTCGCCCTTTTCTTACTTTCGACTCTGCAAAAACTCTTACTGTTTCACTTATTCATTCTCGTCTGGACTATTGTAACTCTCTACTAATCGGCCTCCCTCCTACCAAACTCTCCCCACTCCAATCTGTCCTGAATGCTGCAGCCAGGATCATATTCCTCACCAACCGTTACACCGATGCCTCTACGTTGTGCCAGTCATTACACTGGCTACCCATCCACTCCAAAATCCAGTACAAAACTACTACCCTCATCCACAAAGCACTCCATGGCTCAGCACCACCCTACATCTCCTCTCTGGTCTCAGTCTACCACCCTACCCATGCCCTCCGCTCCGCTAATGACCTCAGGTTAGCATCCTCAATAATCAGAACCTCCCACTCCCGTCTCCAAGACTTTACACGTGCTGTGCCGATTCATTGGAATGCACTACCTAGGTTAATACGATTAATCCCCAATCCCCACAGTTTTAAGCGTGCCCTAAAAACTCATTTGTTCAGATTGACCTACCGCCTCAACACATTAACCTAACTATCCCTGTGTGGCCAATTAAAAAAAAAAACATAATCAGGTTCCTCGCATCATATTCTCATACACTTTATGCAGTTAATAGCCCTCTGTGTCTGTACTGCTACATACTTAGGCTGAAAACTGGTTCATGCAGCTTTACATGAACACCCGAGCCTTACACTATGGCTGGTCCAAATAACTAAAGCAATTGTTACCATCCACCTCTCGTGTCTCCCCTTTTCCTCATAGTTTGTAAGCTTGCGAGCAGGGCCCACATTCCTCCTGGTATCTATTTTGAACTGTGATTTCTGTTATGCTGTAATGTCTATTGTCTGTACAAGTCCCCTCTATAATTTGTAAAGCACTGTGGAATATGTTGGCGCTACATAAATAAAATTATTATTATTATTATTATGGTATGCTTAGAGCAGAGACCATGACTTCTATGGTTGTCTATTTAGACTCCTTATCCTGTACCTCCTTTTTATGTACCCCCTTTTTACTCATTCTTTTCCTTTTTGATGTAACACCTTTCTAAGATAAGGGGATTGTTTATGGGGTGATGGGTCCTTTTTTGGTTATGATGTAAGGACCTTACTATTATTGATATCAATTGCACTCCATCACAGTATTAGGCATTTCAGATGTATCCGTTCCATGGACATTTTTTTAAATATACACTGTTTCTATGTTGGAGGTTATTCATTCGTTGTATAAATAACAACTTATCAAGTAGCCAGGGTTTATTCAACATACAATTGTTTACTTTTTATAATAAGTGTATTTTATTGCATGACTTATAATACGCTTTGTGCTTGTTCATCTTTTCATTGAGGAAGAAAAAATTGTTGATTATCTAGTTCTTTCCTATCAGGTGCCAAAATACCATCTTTTGGGTCTGTGGGGTGGTTTTTTCCCTGGTTTTGTGGGCAACTTCTTGCGTTTTAAATGTTTTTAATGTTTGGATTGTTTTGTATACTCTAATAAAATTATAATTTGTATTGAATTATTGCTCTGTTGATCTCCGTTATAACATGTCTTTTTCTATGTTTATATGCCAGTGGTTTTTCATGTTTTGGTAGATCCCAGATTTTGTGATAGATACTGTATATTTGTGGTGGTGCCCTCCAATTGGTTGTATGTTCTGCCCACGGGACGACCTCCCATTGGAGGTCGGGGGTCACATGCTCAGGTCCTGTTGCGACTCCTATTGGACCATCAGGAAGGTCCCAGAATGCTACTACTATAAAAGGTTTGCATGGCCTCTCGGCCATGCGCTAGTGTAAACTTGTTAACATGTGTGTATGGATGTATGCCTGTCAATGTGTGAAAGCTCCGAATCATTCCCCTTCCTAGAGTTGTTGACTGCTCACGAATGTTGGAGCTACCTAGCGCCTGACAGTGCGATCCTGCACATTTAACACAAGAGACAGCGTCTATTAGCAGTGACCGCCAGTGCGGTGCCCTGCGCTAATAGTGCACTTTCGTGGCCCAAGTTAGGGTGGTTAGTGGCATCCACCAGAGCGGCGCTGCACGCACTCTTGTGCATTAAATCTTTTGCTTAGTTTATTCCCTAACACCACTGTAGTAGTGTCGAGCGCAAGAGGTCTAGAGGGACTCTTACCCTGAGTCTTGTGGAAGAGTTCTGTGACTCCTTCATTATTCATAGTCCGTCATTACCGAGCAGCAGGTGTCTTTTCTGAATGGTGGACCTCGGACTGTGAACGCATCTTATATCGCCTCTAATTAATATTTGGTGCATTCCGCCAGTCCTATCACACTGATTCTGATAAAAAAAAAAACACAAGCAAACCTTTTTTTTAAAATCCTTATTTTAAACAAGCCCTTTAAGAAACGTTCTCTTTGGCCATGTTAACCCTTTTAGTATTTGATCAGTAGTTTACATCATTATTTTTAAGCCAAAATCAGTAGTGGAACAATCAGAAGAAAAGTATAATAGAAACAAGTAACCACTTCACCATTTATCACCCACTCCTGGTTTTGGCTTTTGAATACTGATGGAAAATACTGACCAAATACTGAATGTGTGAACGTGGTCTTACTAGCGCTGTAGAGCGCAAACTACTAGATCCCATACAGAATATCAGCAGGAAAAGACAGGACGATTTTGTAAGATGTGGCTTCTAATGAAAGCAAAGATATACAGCAAAGTCATCTCTTAATAGAGAAGTGGTACAGAAAACAGTCCACAATTTAGAGATGTGTAGTGACTAGTGATGAGCAAGTGTGCTCGTTACTCTAGTTTTTCGAGCATGCTCGGGTGTTCTCTGAGTATCTTGGGTGTACGTCTATGCAGTTGTGAGGACTCAAACATAATCTATGAGCACACCCAATATACTAGGAGAACACCCGAGCATGCACGGAAAACTTGAATAACGAGCACACTCGCTCATCACTACTAGTGACCACTTTTGTCCTTGATGAAGAAGTGTTATACTTCAAAACGTGTTGACGAATAAACCGCTTTTAAAACTTCTTGATCCTGGGTTCTATTTTTGGATACCTTTGATCCAAGATACTTTTATCAGCAGCAGCAGCACAGATTTAAACCCTGCATTTCCTTCTAGCCATCTAATGACATTTTTTTGAGGATCTGCAGCAGCTGATTTCTAATATCTTTTTACTGTGGTGATCACACAACTGGGCCAGGTGAACAATTTCTAGTTTTTATTTCCTATTTTCCATTGGATAAGACCCTATTTTCACTATTTTTTTTAGAAGCAATATTTATCTCAAAATTTTAATTTGGCAGATTTGGTTAAATTTAGCTTGAAAGTTTGAATTGCATCAAAATGATTTCATAAAAATCAGATGTGCCCCAAAAGCCGATAAAAAAGAGATGACCACCAAAGAATAAGAAAGGGGTGAGTCAGAAATGGGTTAAAAAAATATTATTCATATTGCCTCCCTCACCTATCCCTGACACTCCATTTGCTACAGCTCCTGTTCAAGTTTTTCCATCTCTCTTCTCTTTTCACCTCTCTCCACGTGGTCTTGTGGGGCGATGTACCTTATGGTTCCACTAAGTGTGTAGAGACCTAGTCTCTGAGAATTGAGAGAAGACCAGAGCTGGAGACTAAGAGGAGTTCATGATCACAGTGCTGGTGGGGAATTGTTGAGTGAGCAGTGACGTGACTATGATAGATTATTGCTTTCATTGTCTTTATGGTCCATATGAGTCCAGGAAAATGTTGGTGGACTCATGCGAACTGAATCACAAAATTGATTTGCTCACGCTCTCTGTTGGGATGGTAATAACATTTTCTATGCAACACAACTGCCAAAATGTCACATGAAAATTCCTCTATCAGATCTATGGGTACTGTACCACCTTGACTTAGGACGTCTTACAGGATAGGCAATGCTCCATGGGAATATATGTGCAAATCAGCTTCCAATCTGAAGAAATATGCACTTACTGGTTCTCCAATTTTGATAGCTACTCTTTGAGTGAATGTCCGATTCCTAAACAAGCCTTATCATATGACTTAAGGTGTTTAGACAAAAAAGAGTATTTTCCAGAAAAACAGACATTTATCTGCACATAGTTGTCATTGTTAGTGCAGAATAGGATATTGGTTCCTTGGGCAAAAGGCCTTTATAGGATGTTGAGGAGATATTACCTCTATATGTGGAGGCCGCCAAACTTAGTCTTATAGGTCAGGCAATGTTCCCTTAAATAAGCGTTCCTCCCATCAAAGTTTTTACCCTCTTAATATATTGCAATCATCATATTATATAGCACTATACACATACAATTGCTCATTTTGCCTTTATACCCAGATAATTCTTCTCTTTTCTCTGCTCTATGTGGAAAAAGTAAGTTTCTTGGCCCTGCAGAAATCATTCCTCTCTTCAACTCCTGACCCAGCTGATCCGCCCCCTTTCTCCTGTCTTTGACTTTTTGCAATGAGTGATTACTGTAGTGCAGTGCTTTCTGCATGTGTTGGGGACACTTGCTTAGCAACGGGATTGTGATGGTGTGATATGCTATGTGGGTATCATTTTTGTGTATATTTATATTTTACTTATTTTCATGGTGTTCTCTTGTAGGAGGTGTTGTTATTTGGCATCTGATATTCTCCCCACAGTTCTGTATTGTTATATCTCCACAGGGTCAGTGAATAATGCTGTTTGCTAATATGCTAATGACATGTTGGCCTAGCTTGTTGACACAATGAGCCCCTGCGCCCACCCCCCTAACCTGTGAATGAGGAGAGGGACTTGAAAATATCAGGGAGGTGAGACAGAGATCAGATCCTGTGTGGAACCATGATGTGAAGAGCATATCAGAGAGAAAGAAGAGTATATGGACTATGCGATCCTGTCTGCTGGATTGTTGGACTTTTATCCTTTACTGAACTGCATTCGTGTTCTGGACTATTTTATCCTTTGTGTGGTGGATTATATGGACCTTTCGTGCTTTTGCCTAAATAAAGGTCTTGGAATTGTTCACTATACTCTTGCTCTGTTGATTGTGTGGTATCGGAGTAGGACCCTGTGACAACTGGTGGCAAGCAGAGGGATCAACAGAGCATATCCTAATGGAGAACCACCCACAGAGTGAGTACAGAAATTGCACTGTATCCAGTTTACAGGAGAGAGCCAGAGACCTGGGCCTGAACTACCAGGGACTGACTAAAGAGGCCTTAATTGATCTATTGGTGAGTGCTAGCCAGACCACCTACTCCCATATGTCTGAAGGACGAGCACTGGAGACGAGGACCCCCACCCCAAAAAGCCAGTGGGTGGTGTGGTATGAAGAAGAGATGGCAGTTCTGGGCCCAGGTGTCTCTCAGGAGTACAAGGAGGAGGCTGCCCACCGGGCACAGTGGAGACAAGAAGCAATGGAGCTTGAAAGAGGGAGTAGCGCAATGTGGAATGTAAACCCAACAATCCGTGAGCCTGTACGGATCACCCGGACAGAGTTTAAGCCATTTGATGAGGCTTCCAGAGATGTAGAGGGGTTCTTCAAGGACTTTGAGCAGCAGTGTGCTGTGATGGAGGTGCCCCACTCTGGCTGGATGCGTTTGTTAGTGGAACTCCTGAACGGTAGCCTGGCGGAGGCTTACAGGCATTGACTCACAGCGGAATTGGGATTATAACATTGTAAAGCAGACTATCCTGGATTACCAAGACCACAAAGAACAAAAAGACAGCGCCACAATGGATGGTGAAAAAATAGGAGCTTACATTTATTCTGCCTCCTGTAGCGACGTTTCGGTCAACAGACCTTTATCAAGCTTGATAAAGGTCTGTTGACCGAAATGTCGCTACAGGAGGCAGAATAAATGTAAGCTCCTATTTTTTCACCATCCATTGTGGCGCTGTCTTTTTGTTCTTTGTGGTCTTGGTACTGGCTGGAATGGGCTCCCTGGTTTTGGATGTGCGCCCTTGTGTCCGCTGAGACCTTCAATTTATATATAAAAGGGTGCGGTTTTGACTTTCTTTTGTTTTGACTATCCTGGGTTACCATGCTATCACCCCAGACTCATATAGGGCCAAGTTCAGAGACCTCCCATGCACCACAGGGGGATCGTTTAGGATGTATGCCCATAAG
Organism: Ranitomeya variabilis; assembly: GCF_051348905.1. Taxonomy (NCBI): domain Eukaryota; kingdom Metazoa; phylum Chordata; class Amphibia; order Anura; family Dendrobatidae; genus Ranitomeya; species Ranitomeya variabilis. Next base: position 49,624,706 of record NC_135239.1, on the reverse strand, counting down.
TAGTCCCAGGCATGTCGGAGATGGCTGGAAGCCGAAAATGCCTTTACTGTGGAAGATGTTATACAGGCGTTCCTTATAGAACAATTTCTTGCCAAGTGCCCTGCAGAGGTACGGGAATGGGTCCGGGAGTGCTCGCCGTGCACCGTGGATAGAGCTGCAGCCCTGGCCGATGAAGCCCTTACTATCTGACCGCAATGGAGGAGGCTTCTGGACAATGAACCAGGGCCTTCTCCCGCGCCCCGTCCCCCTCTGATTATATCTGCTCCTCCACCCAGCCGCATGCCGATGACAATCACAGCTCACAATCCTGGGCCCCAACAGTTCCGACCATGACCTGGGGGTATCACACAGAGAGGAGATGTTACGGGTGTGGGCAACCTGGACATTTGCAGTCTGGCTGTCCCTCAAGGATTTGGAGGGAGCCCCACACAGCCCCACCTCATCCAGTGCATCTTGTGCACTCCATCCCGCCTGAGGAAGAGCTACCACCACCCCCACCAGAGTGTACCACTGACCACGGCACCATAGATACCCCTCTTGGAGTATACGGTCTCCGTCCTTTGTCCATCAAAAATACAGAGCAACGGCATTGCCACCTGCATAATGTCTTAATTGATGGATGCAAAGTGTCGGGATTTAGAGACATGGGGGCATTCCTGACTATCGCTTACCCCCATGTGGTTCAACCCGAGGCAATTCACCAGGGCCCAGGAATTCCCATTGTCCTGGCGGGGGGTGTCTGCAAATATATACAGCGAGTTTTGATACATTTGGATTTTGGTTTGGAGAAAAACTCTGTTGGATTGGCGTTATGGGAGGACTTCCAGCAGATATCTTCCTTGGAAATGACATTGGGGAGTGGCAAAGTCATTTTGTGGGAGCAGGTCAGTGGGCCTCTCCTTCTTCTGAAAGAACAATTGGAGGGAGATATCGCAGATACCGTAATGCCCATCATTCCCTACGTTCTAGAGTTCAGAGACTGTCTTGCCCAGCTAGCTACCTTGGCTATTGAACATCAGCAAACGGCCCAGTCCAGTCAAATAGCCTGGTATGACCATAAAGCCAGGAGCCGGGAATTTATGGACAAGTGCTCATGATTATTGCAACCCCTGCCACTGTACAAGGAACTATAAACAGTGGAGCAAAGTGGACTAAAGTGAGCAGGCCAGAGGTCTGTGTAGACCTAATGGCGTGCTCACTTATTATGAGGGGGGAGAGGTTGTGATGGTATGATATGCTATGTGGGTATCATTTTTGTGTATATTTATATTTTACTTATTTTCATGGTGTTCTCTTGTAGGATGAGTTGTTATTTGCCATGTAATATTCTCCCCACAGTTCTGTATTGTTATCTCTCCACAGGGTCAGTGAATAATGTTGTTTGCTAATATGCTAATGACATGTTGACCTAGCTTGTTGAAACAATGAGCCCCTGCGCCTACCCCCCTAACCTGTGAATGAGGAGAGGGACTTGAAAATATCAGGGAGGTGAGATAGAGATCAGATCCTGTGTGGAACCATGATGTGAAGAGCATATCAGAGAGAAAGAAGAGTATATGGACTATGTAATCCTGTCTGCTGGATTGTTGGACTTTTATCCTGTTACTGAACTGCATTCGTGTTCTGGACTATTTTATCCTTTGTGTGGTGGATTATATGGACCTTTCGTGTTTTTGCCTAAATAAAGGTCTTGGAATTATTCACTATACTCTTGCTCTGTTGACTGTGGTATTGGAGTAGGGCCCTGTGAAAGGATGAAGGCACACAGGCACATTTTCTCGCTTAAACAGTCCATGTTGTTTATTACACACTCAGCATAAACCACTGTAGGCCATATTACACATCACAGCCCTACCACATAGTCCATAGCACTTCATAGTACATGGCTTAATTTCACAGTCACTAAACACGTTGGACTTCTCTTTGTCCTGTTACCACGGGCGACTGCACACCATAACAATGTCTCTCACATGCTGACTCCTTGTCAGTCCTATATTCCTGGAGAAGCTGCCTAACTGGGATCACTGTCCCAAATGATGACTTGCTCCACAGGCCACCTGACAGTTCCAGACCCTCAGAGGGTCAGTAGCTTCCCCAATGCACTGCCATCATAGACTTTGCAGGTACATGGTCCCCATGTGCTCTTCGGGAATCTGGTCCACTCGCAGGACCTTCCAACACACAGAGACCTGTCCTCTTTCAGGACCTTGCAACACAGACCTTGTAACCCAAACCACAGTCACATTATGTAGCTGAAACCACCCCCATAGATGGGGGTCAACTCCTGGACAGTCTGTGGTGCAATGTGACATGGGTGGATGGTGCGAGACATGATGTCCCAGATGTGTTCAATCATATTCAGGTCTGGAGAACGGGTGGGCCAGTCCATAACTTCAATGCCTTCATCTTGCAGGAACTGCTGAAACACTCCTGCCACATGAGGTCTGGCATTGTCCTGCATTAGGATGAACCCAGGGCCAACCGCACCAGCATATGGTCTCACAAGAGGTCTGAGGATCTCATCTCGGTATCTAATGGCAGTCAGGCTACCTCTGGTGAGCACATGGAGGGCTGTGCGGCCGTCCAATGAAATGCACCCCACACCATTACTGACCCACTGTCAAACCAGTCATGCTGAAGGATGTTACAGGCAGCAGATCGCTCTCCACGGCATCTCCAGACTCTGTCACGTCTGTCACATGTGCTCAGTGTGAGCCTGCTTTCATATGTGAAGAGCACAGGGCGCCAGTGGTGAATTTGCCAATCCTGGTGTTCTGTGGCAAATGCCAAGAGTCCTGCATGGTGTTAGACTGTGAGCACAACCCCAACTGTGGACATCAGGCACTCAGACCATCCTCATGGATTAAGTTTTTTTCATTTTGCAGGGCTCTGGCAGTGCTCCTCCTGTTCCTCCTTGCACAAAGGCTGAGGTAGTAGTCCTGCTGCTGGGTTATTGCCCTCCTACGGACCCCTCCAAGTTTTGTGGTGTACTGGCCTGTGTCCTGGTAGTGCCTCCAGCCTCTGGACACTATGCTGACAGACACAGCAAAACTTCTTGCCACAGCTCGCATTGAAGTGCCATCCTGGATGAGCTGCACTACCTGAGCCACCTGTGTGGGTTGTAGAGTCCGTCTCATGATACCACAAGTGTGAAAGCACAACCAACATTCGAAAGTTACCAAAACATCAGCCAGAAAGCATTGGTACTGAGATGTGGTCTGTGGTCCCCACCTGCAGATCCACTCCTTTATTGAGGGTGTCTTGATAATAGCCAATAATTTCCATCTGTTGTCTATTCCATTTGCACAACAGCATGTGAAATTGATTGTCAAACAGTGTTGCTTCCTAAGTGGACAGTTTGATTTCACAGAAGTTTGATTTATTTGGAGTTATATTCTGTTGTTTAAGTATTCCCTTTATTTTTTTGAGCAATGTATATATATTAGATTTTTTTTCTTCTCTTAGAGACATACAAGTCAGCTTCCTGCATATATTGATTGAAACTTAAGTTTGTCTACCGTTTAACTCAAGTTGTACCATAATCATAACACCGTGCAGCAAAAGTTGAAAAAGTAAGCTGAAAGTTCTGTGGCTATAAAATCCCTGTGGATACATTTATGATAATATTAGACATTTCTGCAGGTTATTTGCATGGCGTGTGACGTAATTCGTTTTCTCTGTAAATACCACCCAAAATTAAAAATATGTTTATGAAAAGTTTCCATTTTACAACTATTATACTGTCATGTAACGTTGTGCTGCTTTATCTGTTCTTGGTAGTGGGAAGGCCGTCATTACTGAAAATTGTACATAAGTGTTTGAAACTCTCACAGCTTAATGTAATCTCAAAATACTTTAGCTGAACTATTTTATTTAAAAAAATAAAGACACAAAAGTACCGAATCGAACTTTGAAGATTTTCTTTAGCACAAATTCTCCTGATAAAAATTGTGCCCTTAGGGGAGATGCATGGGGGTGTCATATCATGCTGGCCTGGGGTTCGAAACTAGAAGACACTGTCTCTTCAGGAAAGTGATTATAACAGCAAGGCACAATCAGTAATAGGACTCATACACATGGTTGCCCAGTAAGCTCCTCACCAAAGGGTCGTGCAATTCTATTCCTGAACAAGTAGATTGGAATTGCGCGGATGCATAGGCAATGTGCCACAATGCTTAGAAGATAGGATATTCTGTATGTAAGCATAGGGTGGGCACAAGAAGAGCAGTGATGGCATGTGCCCATAAGCAATGTGCACATTCCTTGCTGCGGGTACAGTATATGCCGCTTTTACAGACACCAGTAAAACAAAATGCTACCATGAGCTGTAAAAAACACTTCTGGAATAAGAGAGACCTGTAACTTCTGAGTTCCATCTTGGACATCGAGGGGAAATCCATGTCCAACAACTTGGAGATGTAAGCATATGGAGCGCCCCATGGGGCCGTGGGGTACTAGGTAGGGTTGAGCGAAACGGATCGGTCATTTTCATAAGTCGCCGACTTTTGGCAAAGTCGGGTTTCATAAAACCCGATCCCTGTGTGGGGTCGGCCACGCGGTACGCGACTTTCGCGCCAAAGTCGCGTTTCAATGATGCGAAAACTGCCATTTCTCAGCCAATGAACGTGGACACAGAGTGTGGGCAGCGTGATGACATAGGTCCTGGTCCCCACCATCTTAGAGAAGGGCATTGCAGTGATTGGCTTGCTTTCTGCAGCGTCACAGGGGCTATAAAGGGGCGTTCCCGCCGACCGCCATCTTACTGCTGCTGATCTGAGCATAGGGAGAGGTTGCTGCCGCTTCTTCAGAAGCAGGGATAGCGTTAGGCAGGGTACATTAACCCCCAAACCGTTTGTGCTGTAGCGATTTCCACTGTCCAACACCACCTTTTGTTTGCAGGGACAGTGGAGGCTACTTTTTTTTTTTCCTCAGCGCTGTAGCTCATTGGGCTGCCCTAGAAGGCTCCCTGATAGCTGCATTGCTCTTTGTACGCCGCTGTGCAAACCAACTGCTTTTTTCAAAGCACAAATCCTGTTGCTCCTTCCTTTCTGCACAGCTATCTTGTTTGTTTGTCCACACTTTTGTGTGCAGCAGTCCTTTTTATAGCTGCCTGCCATACTTTTCTGAGATTACTGCAGGGAGATAGTAATTGTAGGACAGTCCCTTTTTTTTTTTTTTTTTTCGTTATATCTCTTCAAGCCACTTTCTGCCACATAAAATATACTCTAATACAGTGGCCCAGGTTTATTCACTAGTCTCCCTGAAGAAAAAAAAAAAAAGGGTGCAGATTAAAATTGGCAAATCTGCATCAGTGGCAGTCCTGTGTGTGGCATCTGTGTCTAATTTTCTGGCACAGAAAACATACATTCTAACAGTGGGCCTGAGGGCCTGATTTCTTGCCAATTCTCACATGAATAAATAAAAAATAGTGGGAGATAAAGATTGGCAATTTGGCAATTCTGCCTCAGTGCCAGTGCTGTGTGTGGCATCTGTCTCTCATTGTGTGCCACAGAAAACCTAGTGTGTAATACTGGGCCATTTTTTTTTTTAATTCTCCCAGGAAAAAAAAATAAATAGTGGGAGATAAAGATTGGCAATTCTGCCTCTGTGCCAGTGCTGTGTGTGGCATCCGTCTCTCATTGTGTGCCACAGAAAACCTAGTGTGTAATACTGGGCCATTTTTTTTTAATTCTCCCAGGAAAAAAAAAATAGTGGGAGATAAAGATTGGCAATTCTGCCTCTGTGCCAGTGCTGTGTGTGGCATCTGTCTCTCATTGTGTGCCACAGGAAATCTAGTGTGTAATACTGGGCCATTTTTTTTAATTCTTCCAGGAAAAAAAAAATATATAGTGGGAGATAAAGATTGGCAATTCTGCCTCTGTGCCAGTGCTGTGTGTGGCATCTGTCTCTCATTGTGTGCCACAGGAAACCTAGTGTGTAATACTGGGCCATTTTTTTTTAATTCTCCCAGGAAAAAAATAAATAAATAGTGGGAGATAAAGATTGGCAATTCTGCCTCTGTGCCAGTGCTGTGTGTGGCATCTGTCTGTCATTGTGTGCCACAGAAAACCTAGTGTGTAATACTGGGCCTTTTTTTTAAAATTCTCCCAGGAAAAAAAAAGTAAATAGTGGGAGCTAAAGATTGGAAATTTGGCAATTCTGCCTCTGTGCCAGTGCAGTGCGTGGCATCTGTCTCTCATTGTGTGCCACAGAAAACCTAGTGTGTAATACTGGGCCATTTTTTTTTAATTCTCCCAGGAAAAAAAAATTGTGGGAGATAAAGATTGGCAATTCTGCCTCTGTGCCAGTGCTGTGTGTGGCATCTGTCTCTCATTGTGTGCCACTGGAAACCTAGTGTGTAATACTGGGCCATTTTTTTTTAAATTCTCCCAGGAAAAAAAATAAATAGTGGGAGCTAAAGATTGGCAATTTGGCAATTCTGCCTCTGTGCCAGTGCTGTGTGTGGCATGTGTCTCTCATTGTGTGCCACAGGAAACCTAGTGTGTAATACTTGGCCATTTTTTTTTTATGCTCCCAGGAAAAAAAAAATAAATAGTGGGAGCTAAAGATTGGCAATTTGGCAATTCTGCCTCTGTGCCAGTGCTGTGTGTGGCATCTGTCTCTCATTGTGTGCCACAGGAAACCTAGTGTGTAATACTGGGCCATTTTTTAAAAAATTCTCCCAGGAAAAAATAAATAAATAGTGGGAGCTAAAGATTGGCAATTTGGCAATTCTGCCTCTGTGCCAGTGCTGTGTGTGGCATCTGTCTCTCATTGTGTGCCACAGAAAACCTAGTGTGTAATACTGGGCCATTTTTTTTTAATTCTCCCAGGAAAAAAAAAATAGTGGGAGATAAAGATTGGCAATTCTGCCTCTGTGCCAGTGCTGTGTGTGGCATCTGTCTCTCATTGTGTGCCACAGGAAACCTAGTGTGTAATACTGGGCCATTTTTTTTTAAATTCTCCCAGGAAAAAAAAAATAAATAGTGGGAGCTAAAGATTGGCAATTCTGCCTCTGTGCCAGTGCTGTGTGTGGCATCTGTCTCTCATTGTGTGCCACAGGAATCCTAGTGTGTAATACTGGGCCATTTTTTTTTTAATTATCCCAGGAAAAAATAAATAAATAGTTAGAGATAAAGATTGGCAATTCTGCCTCTGTGCCAGTGCTGTGTGTGGCATCTGTCTGTCATTGTGTGCCACAGAAAACCTAGTGTGTAATACTGGGCCATTTTTTTTTTAATTCTCCCAGGAAAAAAAAAAAAATAGTGGGAGCTAAAGATTGGCAATTTGGCAATTCTGCCTCTGTGCCAGTGCTGTTTGTGGCATCTGTCTCTCATTGTGTGCCACAGAAAACCTAGTGTGTAATACTGGGCCATTTTTTTTTTAATTCTCCCAGGAAAAAAAAAATAGTGAGAGATAAAGATTGGCAATTCTGCCTCTGTGCCAGTGCTGTGTGTGGCATCTGTCTCTCATTGTGTGCCACAGAAAACCTAGTGTGTAATACTGGGCCTGATTTCTTGACAATTTTCCCACAATAAAGGTAAAAAAGGGGGATATTAAGATTGGCAATTCTGCCTCAGTGCAAGTCGTGTGTGTGTCATCTGTCTTTCATTTTATGCCACAGAACGTATACTGTATAAGAGTGGCCCACATTTCTTAAATATTCTCCCAGAAAAACTAAAAAGGGGGAGATTTTTATTGGTAGTGTGTGCATCAGCGTCAGTCCTGTTAGTGGCATATCTGTCTGCCACAGAAGCTGTGTACTGTTATACATTGGGCCTGATTTTACCTGCAGTCTCAGCCACCTACAAAGGGATATATAAATCCTACATAAGTTTGAGTTCACCTTTAACTGGTTTTACAGTAACAAATACCGTTACTTTGGTTACGTTTTGCAAACAATGAGGAAGTCAGGTGGAAGAGGTCGTGGCCGTGGGTGGTCATTGTCAGCTGGTAATGATGGTAGTGGTGGTGGAGCATCAGGTGGTCGTGGGAAAAGCAATATAGCACCTAAGTCTCGAGTTGTTGAGCCAGGTTCGTCGTCTGGCTACACAAGGCCTCGAACACTCCCTTTTCTAGGAGTAGGAAAACCACTTTTAAAGCCGGAGCAGCAAGAACAAGTTTTGGCTTTCCTTGCTGACTCAGCCTCTAGCTCTTTTGCCTCCTCTTCTGAAACTGCTAAATGTAAAAGCAGCGCGTCGTTAGTGGATGTTCACCATCAGGGACAAGTCGCTTCCTTGTCTTCTTCACCCAGAACAAGAGAGAAGGATGCGTCAGGTGACACAATGGGTTACTCCATGGAGCTCTTTACACATACCGTTCCTGGGTTAGAAAGTGAAACAGTTAACAGGCCATGCCCATTAGAAGTTGAATCGGACATGGAGTGCACAGATGCACAGCCAGATTACTATGCTGTTCCTTTGACTCAGACCAGAACATTGCCCTCGCAGTGTACTGAGCCAGAATCAAACCCAGCTGAGACTATGGTGCCCCTTCACGAACGCTATACCACCGGCTTACATGGTGACACAGACGAAGTTGCACACGAGATAGAAGAGGAGGTCATAGATGACCCAGTTGTTGACCCCGATTGGCAGCCATTGGGGGAACAGGGTGCAGGCGGCAGTAGTTCTGAAGCGGAGGAGGAGGAGCCGCAGCAGGCATCAACATCGCAACAGGTTCCATCTGCCGGGCCCGTATCTGGCCAAAAACGCGTGGCAAAACCAAAACCAGTTGGAGGACAGCGTGGCCATCCGGTTAAAGAAGCTCAGTCTGCAATACCTGAAAAGGTATCCAATAGTAGAAAGAGTGCAGTCTGGCATTTTTTTAAACAACATCCAAATGATCAGCGCAAAGTCATCTGTCAAAAATGTTCAACTACCTTAACCAGAGGTCAGAATCTTAAAAGTCTAAATACAAGTTGCATGCATAGACATTTAACCACCATGCATTTGCAAGCCTGGACTAACTACCAAACGTCCCTAAAGGTTGCAGCACCCTCGGCCAATGAAGCTAGTCAGCAACGCTACATCCCTTCCCTCACTGTAAGCCCACCATTTCCCGCACCACCTGCAGTATCTGTGCAGCTTTCGTCGCCAGGCCAAAGCAGTCAGGGAATCACCAGGTTCGTAGTAGGAAACACTGCATGTAGGGCACCGGCAAGAATACCATCTCCAACCCTCTCTCAGTCTGCCATGTCCACCGGCACCCCCGCTAGTTCCACGATCTCCAGCTCTCCAGTCCAGCTCACCCTACATGAGACTCTTGTTAGGAAAAGGAAGTACTCATCCTCGCATCCGCGTACACAGGGTTTGAACACCCACATTGCTAGACTAATCTCATTAGAGATGATGCCCTACCGGTTAGTTGAAAGCGAAGCTTTCAAAGCGCTGATGGACTACGCTGTACCACACTACGAGCTACCCAGTCGACACTTCTTTTCAAGAAAAGCCATCCCAGCCCTACAACAGCATGTTAAAGACCGCATCGTCCATGCACTCAGCCAATCTGTGAGTACAAAGGTGCACCTGACAACAGATGCATGGACCAGTAGGCATGGGCAAGGACGTTACATGTCCATCACGGCACACTGGGTAAATGTGGTGGATGAAAGGTCCACAGGGGATAGCAATATTGGGACAGTTCTGCCTAGCCCACGGTCTAGGAAACAGTTGGCTGTTGGCGTTCGCCCCCCCTCCTCCTCCTCCTCGTCCTCCTGCAGAAGTGAGAGGGCGTCCACAGACCGCAGTCGCACAATAACTCCATCCGCAGCTGCCACTGTTGCACACCACGTGTCCCATTATGGGACAGCTATTGGCAAGTGTCAGCAGGCTGTTTTGGCAATGAAGTGTTTGGGCGACAACAGACACACCGCGGAAGTTCTGTCCGAGTTCTTGCAGAAAGAAACTCAGTCATGGCTGGGCACTGTACATCTTGAGGCAGGCAAGGTAGTGAGTGATAACGGAAGGAATTTCATGGCTGCCATAGCCCTTTCCCAACTGAAACACATTCCTTGCCTGGCTCACACCTTAAACCTGGTGGTGCAGTGCTTCCTGAAAAGTTATCCGGGGTTACCCGACCTGCTCCTCAAAGTGCGCAGACTTTGCTCACATATCCGCCGTTCGTCCGTACACTCCAGCCGTATGCAGAACTATCAGCGGTCTTTGAACCTTCCCCACCATCGCCTAATCATCGACGTTGCAACAAGGTGGAACTCCACACTGCACATGCTTCAGAGACTGTGCCAACAGAGGCGTGCTGTTATGTATTTGTGGGAGGATACACATACACGGGCAGGCAGTTGGATGGCAGACATGGAGTTGTCAGGTGTGCAGTGGTCGAAGGTACAAGACCTGTGTCAAGTCCTTCAGTGTTTTGAGGAATGCACACGGCTGGTTAGTGCAGACAACGCCATAATAAGCATGAGCATCCCCCTAATGCGTCTGCTGATGCAAAGTTTGACGCACGTAAAGGAGCAGGCGTCTGCAGCCGAGGAAGAGGAAAGCCTTGATGACAGTCAGCCATTGTCTGGTCAGGGCAGTGTAGAGGACGCGTTAGCGGGCGAAGAGGAGGAGGAGGACGAGGAGGATGATGGGGATGAGTATTTTTTTAATGAGGAAGCTTCTCCTGGGCCAATAGAAATTGGTGGCGTTGCAAGGCCGGGTTCTGTTTTTTTGAGGGAGACAAGTGACGTAGATTTGCCTGTAACTGCCCCTCAACCCAGCACAACCGAAGATTTGACAACTGGAACTTTGGCCCACATGGCGGATTATGCCTTACGTATCCTCAAAAGGGACCCACGCATTATTAAAATGATGACGGATGACGATTACTGGTTGGCCTGCCTCCTTGATCCTCGCTATAAAGGAAAATTGCAAAATATTATGCCACATGAGAACCTCGAACAAATATTAGCAACCAAACAAGCAACTATTGTAGAACGTTTGATTCAGGCATTCCCAGCACACAGCGCCGGTGATGGTTCTCACACGAGCTGCAGGGCGCTACAGGGCAGAGGTGTTAGAGGTGCACAAATCAGAAGTGGCGTTGGACAGAGGGGTTTTCTGACCAGGTTGTGGAGTGATTTCGCAATGACCACAGACAGGACAGGTACTGCAGCATCTATTCAAAGTGACAGGAGACAACATTTGTCCAGTATGGTTACTAATAGTGTTGAGCATTCCGATACCGCAAGTATCGGGTATCGGAATTCCGATACCAAGATCTGACACTTTTGTGGTATCTGGAATCGGTATCGGGATTAATATCAATGTGTAAAAGAAAGAATTAAAATAAAAAATAGGGATATACTCACCTCTCCGGCGGCCCCTGGACTTTACCGCTGTAACCGGGAGCCACTGTACCTAAGAATGCGCGCTTGAAGGGCCTTAGGTGACGTCACGGCTTTGTGATTGGTCGCGTAGCGGTCACGCGACCGCTACGGACCAATCAGAGCGCCGTGACGTCATCTAAGCGCGCATTCTTAGGTACAACGGCTCCCGGTTACGACGGTAAAGTCCAGGGTGCGTCAGAGGGTGAGTATATCCCTATTTTTTATTTTAATTCTTTCTTTTACACATTGATATGGATCCCAGGGCCTGACGGAGAGTTTCCTCTCCTTCAGACCCTGGGAACCATACAGGATACGTCCGATACTTGGTGTCCCATTGACTTGTATTGGTATCGGGTATCGGTATCGGACTAGATCCGATACTTTGCCGGTATCGGCCGATACTTTCCGATACCGATACTTTCAAGTATCGGACGGTATCGCTCAACACTAGTTACTAACTATTTTTCATCCTGTATCGATGTTCTCCCTCAACCGTCATTCCCATTTGATTACTGGGCATCCAAATTAGACACCTGGCCTGAATTGGCAGCATATGCATTGCAGGAGCTTGCTTGCCCAGCAGCTAGTGTGCTATCTGAAAGAGTATTCAGTGCTGCTGGTTCAATATTAACCGAAAAAAGGACTCGTCTGGCTACCCAAAATGTTGATGATCTAACCTTCATTAAAATGAACCACTCCTGGATTTTGAATTATTTTGCCCCACCTTTCCCGGCTGACACCTAGCTTTCCTATAAAAAGGTCTTGCTTGTGGACTGGTCTTACTGAGTGTTCCAATCTCTTACTTTGCAGCAGCTGTTTGTCCAGCATACGACATGTTTACACCTCCCTAAATGGGAAAACTCCCCCCACGGGGCCGTGGTCTCGCCACTTGGCGCAAGCACCCGTTAGAGTGCCGTTTGTCTGAAGAGGTGGGTGTGCCCGCTTTGGGTCAACGGCACTGCCACTGGGTCCCTCATAGTACAATAAAGTGTCTCTGGCGGTGGTGGCGTGCACCCAACGTCAGACACACCGTTGTAACATGAGGGGCCCTGGGCCTGTACCGCCAGCCACAAGAGAGTTCCCCCCCAGCTCAAACTGTGCTCTACCACGTGCAAAATAATCTCTCACAGCTCCACCAATGTTTAGTCTATGCGCTTACATCCTTCAATGCCTGGCACTGACAATACCAATTTGTTGACATGTATGATGCTAGTTTAAATAGTCAGGGTCAGTGTCCTATATTGACACCAGTAAATACTTAGCGCCAAATAACTATGTCTGAAACTCAGCAGAGGAGCCCACCACTGTACCCAAGTATGCCACCCTTTTGTTTTGTTGTTTTGCGAGACATTAACATCTATTTATTTTTTGGGAGTACTAACTGTGTCAGACACTCCTTCCAATCGTCCTCCGCTGACCACACCAATGCTGCCTGTGTACCCCTGTTGGCAAATTTAAGCTGCATGGAGCCTATTTTATTATTTTAGGCCTAGGAAGTCTGTCTGCGGTCCTTCCTTCCAATAGTCCTCCACTGACCACACCAATCCTGCCCGTGTACCCCTGGAACCTATTTTAAAGTGCATAAAGCCTTTTTTTTTCATTTTAGGCCTACTAAGTCTGTCTGCGGTCCCTCCTTCCAATTGTCCTCCGCTGACCACACCAATCCTGCCCGTGTACCCCTGGAACCTATTTTAAAGTGCATAAAGCCTACTTTTTAAAATTTATTTTCTATTTATAAAGCCCTGATGGACTACGCTGTACGACACTACGAGCTACCCAGTCGACACTTCTTTTCGAGAAAAGCATTCCCAGCCCTCCACCAGCATGTAAAAGACCGCATTGTCCATGCACTCAGGCAATCTGTGATTAGAAATGTGCACCTGACAACAGACGCATGGACCAGTAGGCATGGCCACAGAAGGTTACGTGTCCATTACGGTGCACTGGGTTAATGTGGTGGATGCAGGGTCCTCAGGGGACAGCCTACTAAGTCTGTCTGCAGTCCCTAATTCAAATTGTCCTCCGCTGACCACACAAATGCTGCCTGTGTACCCCTGTAACCTTTTTTAAACTGCATTGAGCCTACTTTTTTGTTTAAGGCCTACTACATGTGTCTGTCTGCGCCACTCAATACAGCTGTCCTCCTCTGAAAAAAGCTGAGCTTCAATTGTCAGGTTTTCAGCCTATAGGAATTTGAAAACTGCAGTGGGGCTACTAGTTTGGTTGGGCCTACTAACAGTGTCTGCCGCTCCTTGGTCTTCTACACTTTGCAAAGACTAGCTTCAATCTTCAGGCTTTAGGGCTATTTTTAAAAATAGGAAACTGCATTTGGGCTACTAGTTTGGTTGGGGCCTACTAACGGTGTCTGCCGCTCCTGTGAGTTCTCCTCCAGGTTTCCTTGTCTGAGCTTCAACTTTCAGGCTCTCATTAAGTAGTTGTTTAGATAGGAAACTGCATTTGGGCTACTAGTTTGGTTGGGGCCTAATAACGGTGTCTGCTGCTGCTTGGTGTTCTCCTCCACTTTACATAGACTAGCTTCAATCTTCAGGCTTTAGGGCTATTTTTTAAAATAGGAAACTGCATTCGGGCTACTAGTTTGGTTGGGGCCTACTAACGGTGTCTGCCGCTCCTGGGTGTTCCCCTCCAGGTTTCCTTGTCTGAGCTTCAACCTTCAGGCTCTCATTAAGTAGTTGTTTAGATAGGAAACTGCATTTGGGTTACTAGTTTGGTTGGGGCCTACTAACGGTGTATGCTGCTGCTTGGTGTTCTCCTCCACTTTACATAGACTAGCTTCAATCTTCAGGCTTTAGGGCTATTTTTTTAAAATAGGAAACTGCATTTGGCCTACAAGTTTGGTTGGGGCTTACTAACGGTGTCTGCCGCTCCTGGGTGTTCTCCTCCAGGTTTCCTTGTCTGAGCTTCAACCTTCCGGCTCTCATTAAGTAGTTGTTTAGATAGAAAACTGCATTTGGGCTACTAGTTTGTTTGGGGCCTACTAACGGTGTCTGCTGCTGCTTGGTGTTCTCCACTTTACATAGACTAGCTTCAATCTTCAGGCTTTAGGGCTATTTTTTAAAATAGGAAACTGCATTTGGGCTACTAGTTTGTTTGGGGCCTACTAACGGTGTCTGCCGCTCCTGGGTGTTCTCCAGGTTTCCTTGTCTGAGCTTCAACCTTCAGGCTCTCATTAAGTAGTTGTTTAGATAGGAAACTGCATTTGGGCTACTAGTTTGGTTGGGGCCTACTAACGGTGTCTGCTGCTCCTGTGTGTTCTCCTCCAGGTTTCCTTGTCTGAGCTTCAACTTTCAGGCTCTCATTAAGTAGTTGTTTAGATAGGAAACTGCATTTGGGCTACTAGTTTGGTTGGGGCCTACTAACGGTGTCTGCTGCTGCTTGGTGTTCTCCTCCACTTTACATAGACTAGCTTCAATCTTCAGGCTTTAGGGCTATTTTTTAAAATAGGAAACTGCATTTGGGCTACTAGTTTGGTTGGGGCCTACTAACGGTGTCTGCCGCTCCTGGGTGTTCTCCTCCAGGTTTCCTTGTCTGAGCTTCAACCTTCAGGCTCTCATTAAGTAGTTGTTTAGATAGGAAACTGCATTTGGGTTACTAGTTTGGTTGGGGCCTACTAACGGTGTCTGCTGCTGCTTGGTGTTCTCCTCCTTTTTACATAGACTAGCTTCAATCTTCAGGCTTTAGGGCTATTTTTTAAAATAGGAAACTGCATTTGGGCTACTACTTTGGTTGGGGCCTACTAAAGGTGTCTGCTGCTGCTTGGTGTTCTCCTCCACTTTACATAGACTAGCTTCAATCTTCAGGCTTTAGTGCTATTTTTAAAAATAGGAAACTGCATTTGGGCTACTAGTTTGGTTGGGGTCTACTAACGGTGTCTGCCGCTCCTTGGTGTTCTCCACTTTGCAAAGACTAGCTTCAATCTTCCGGCTTTAGGGCTATTTTAAAAAATAGGAAACTGCATTTGGGTTACTTGTTTGGTTGGGGTCTACTAACGGTGTCTGCCGCTCCTTGCTGTTCTCCTCCACTGAACAAAGCAGTGCCGCCTGTTTAATACTGTTAGCAATTTTGAATTGCATTTAGCCTAGTTACTTATTTGGGCCTACTCACGGTGTCAGCCTCTCATTATTGTTGTCCTCCACTGAACAAAGCAATGCCGCCTGGTTAGTCCTGTTACCAACTTTGAACTGCATTTAGGCCACTTTATTATTTGGGCCTATATCTGTGTTTCCTCCTCATCCTGCCAATTGCCCAGCCAGTGATAGATGAGTCTGCTGGTACATTGACCCAGACCACTACATTCCCCTTGCACGCTACACAGCCAGAATCTGACCCTGCTGAAAGTCTGGTTCCCCTTCCCGCATACTATAAAACCTTACACGGGGACAAAGAGGAAGGTGCAGATGAAAGTGCAGGTTCCTTCATCAGGTGGGGGGGCATACTCGTTGGTGACGTCACTGGCACATGGCCCCTCATAGTATGCAAAAGTGTCGCTGCCGGTGAGAGGCGCCCCCGCCGTGCAAACACACCGCCGTACTTTGAGGGGCCCTGTGCCAGTGCCAATGCAAAGGAGTGGGCCCCCCCTGCTTGCTCAGGATCACAGCACTTGCAAAGTTGAAATACTTACCTCTCCCTGCTCCACCACCATGACGTAGTCCACGTTTCCTGGGCCCACTAAAAACTTGAACCAGCCCTACCCCCCACAACTTTACCCAAATGACCCCCAATTTCCAATGCCTAAATATTATTATAAGGTAAATTAAGATTGGCAAGCTTCAGTAACAACAATGGATGTTTTTGCCATTAAAATGGGCACTCTAGGTGTTTTCCTGGCCCCCACTCACTGCCGACTATGCTTCCCCATTGACTTGCACTGGGTTTCGTGTTTCGGTCGATCCCAACTTTTCGACATAATCGTCCGATCTCACTCGACTCGACTTTTGAGATAGTCGGGTTTCGCGAAACCCGACTCGACCCTAAAAAAGTAAAAGTCGCTCAACCCTAGTACTCGGTACTGGGTCCTTTGGTTCACAGGGGGATGTCATGGTGGCTGACCCAGTCCATGGCCCTGGGACGTCCATGTAAAAAGGGAAAGGTCTTTAAGGGGAATGTTCGTGATGCCACCTGTGGTATTTGGTCAGGGTGACCGATGCTGCTTTAAGGGGTCCGCTGGGGTGATGTTATGGCAGCTAGATGGTATACCTTCCCACAGGTGAAGTATGTCCCCAGGGCTTCCCGGTGTGTAGATGGTGAATGATGAATGGCGCAGTGAAGAGCGAGGACACAAGGTTGCAGTTTCTTTACCTTTACTGAAGACTTCAGCATCCACAGTCCATGGCACCAGATCATAGGGCAGGCAGAGTCCGGCCGGTTTGAAGGCAAGTACAGAGTTCCCTTATCCAGGGGGAAATCAGTAGCCTTCCTTTGTGCTGTGGTGGTGTAGTCCCTTACTGCCTATGGCTTCACATAAGGGTCTCACAGATGTGGTGTTTCGTTCTCTCTGTCCCCCATATAGGATAGGAAAATACCCGTATGACTGGTGTCTTGTGCCTGTTTATAGGGTCTCTTAGATAACCCGGCTCTGTAGATGTCACCCTGCCTCCTGGGTGTAGGTGCGGACAGGTAACCTGCAATTAGCTGTCCTGCTGTTCTCTGGAATAAAGCATAAAGGTCCTTACTCCCTCGGTGTTCCAGCTACTGGGATGTTGCGCCTCAGAAGGAGACAACTTGAGCGGGGCTGGTCCCCTTCTGGTATCCACTCCTTTGCTTTGCTTTCCTTGCACGCTCACTGCAATACAGTTCTGCCTTTCAATGTCTCTTTCTGGGAGCTGCAGCTCTGAGGGCATGCACAGCTCCTTTTACCTTCCATAATCCTCAGACTCTGGTCTCGAAAGTTCTAACTTTTCCTACAGACTACCAGTTATATATATGGGGAGTGACCTAATAAATAGGGTCAGGAGCTCCCCCTGGTGGCCTGGAGTGTGAAATGTGTTGCATGTTTGTGATACCTGGATGCAGTTATCCTTCTTTGCCTCCAAACGCAGAATCACTCTCCCCGAGAGGAAAGCAATACCACTGCAACGTCCAGGACCCTGGGGCACCGCACATACATTTAGCACCACTAAGGGTATGTTTCCACGGTCAGGAAACGCTGCTTGTTTGACGCTGCGCAGAGCTGCAGCATCAAACAAGCAGCGTCCAGATGTTCCAGCATAGTGGAGGGGATTTTATGAAATCCCGTCTCCACTATGCGTGGAAACCCGCACGCGGCGGCCCTGCGACTACGGACATGCTGCGCATCTTTTCAGATCGCAGCATGTCCGTACACCTTGCGGGGACGCAGCGTCCCCGCAAGGCATATTACAGGGCGCTATGGGAGAGAGCGATCATCCCGGATGTGAAGAGTTAACACATCTGGCATGATCGCGTCCCAGAAAGGGGGCGGGGCTTAGCGCCAAGTGGCTTCGCCGCTGCGGCGATACCGCCGGCCATCCTGACAGTGGAAACATACCCTAAGTCTCATGGTGCAGAGGCAAGTTCACAGCAGTTTACCAGGAGAATTTGACTGTGGTGAATTTTAACTGTGATGAGCTCACATCTGCACTCTGAGACTTTCTCACGGTGCTAGCGGGGATCTCACCAAAGTCACCGCAGTGCAGCTCATCAGTAACATCAATGATGTAACTGCTAGTCACTGATGCTTGCAGCAGCTCATTCACCAGTGGTTCTCGGCCTGAATAGTCGCATCTTAGCACCATCCAGATTGAGAACTGTTTATCCCCAGTCATTGATAACGGTGTAGTACAGAACGATAGAAAGGTGAGGAATAGGGTTGAGCGAAACGGGTCGATCATTTTCAAAAGTCGCCGACTTTTGGCTAAGTCGGCGTCTCATGAAACCCGATCCGACCCCTGTGCTTGTCGGCCATGCGGTACGCGACTTTCGCGCCAAAGTCGCGTTTCAATGACGCGAAAAGCGCCATTTCTCAGCCAATGAAGGTGAACGCAGAGTGTGGGCAGCGTGATGACATAGATCCTGGTCCCCACCATCTTAGAGAAGGGCATTGCAGTGATTGGCTTGCTGTCTGCGGCGTCACAGGGGCTATAAAGGGGCGTTCCCGCCGACCGCCATCTTACTGCTGCTGATCTGAGCTTAGGGAGAGGTTGCTGCCGCTTCGTCAGAAGCAGGGATAGCGTTAGGCAGGGTCCACTAACCACCAAACCGCTTGTGCTGTAGCGATTTCCACTGTCCAACACCACCTTCGGTGTGCAGGAACAGTGGAAGCTATTTTTTTTTTTTTTTCCTCAGCGCTGTAGCTCATTGGGCTGCCCTAGAAGGCTCCGTGATAGCTGTATTGCTGTGTGTACGCCACTGTGGAAACCAACTGCTTTTTTCAAAGCACATATCCTCTTGTTCCTTTCTGCACAGCTATCTTTTTTGTTTGTCCACACTTTTTATTTAATTTGTGCATCAGTCCACTCCTATTGCTGCCTGCCATACCTGGCTTAGATTACTGCAGGGAGATAGTAATTGTAGGACAGTCCCTGTTTTTTTTTGTTTTTTTTGTGGGAGATTAAGATTGGCATTTCTGCTACAGTGCCATCCCTGTGTGTGCCATCTCTCACTGAGTGGGCCATAGAAAGCCTATTTATTTTTTCCGTGATTTGTGTTCTAAATTCTACCTCAACACAAAAACACTACATCAATCAGTGGTAGAAAAATATTGGCCTCAGTCAGGGCTTGTGTGCCACTGCTGTGTGTGCTATCTCTCATTCAGTGGGCTATAGAAAGCCTATTTATTTATTTATTTATTTTTCTTATTATTTGGTTTCTAAAGTCTCCCTGAAAAAAAAAACAAAAAAAAAAAACAGTGGGAGAGTAATATTGCCCTTTCAGCTTGTGTGCCAGTCTTGACTCCTGGGTGTGCCACCTCTCTCTCATTCAGTGGGCCATAGAAAGGCTATTTATTTTTTTGGTTTTTTTAATATTATTTGGTTTCTAAAGTCTCCCTGAAAATAAAAGAAAAAAAACTTAAAAAAACAGTGGGAGAGTAATATTGCCCTTTCAGCTTGTGCGCCAGTCTTGACTCCTGGGTGTGCCACCTCTCTCATTCAGTGGGCCATAGAAAGCCTATTTATTTTTTTTTTAAATATTATTGGGTTTCTAAAGTCTCCCTTAAAAAACAAAAAATACATAAAAAAACAGTGGGAGAGTAATATTGCCCTTTCAGCTTGTGTGCCAGTCTTGACTCCTGGGTGTGCCACCTCTCTCATTCAGTGGGCCATAGAAAGCCTATTTATTTTTTTTTTTAAATATTATTGGGTTTCTAAAGTCTCCCTTAAAAAACAAAAAATACATAAAAAAACAGTGGGAGAGTAATATTGCCCTTTCAGCTTGTGTGCCAGTCTTGACTCCTGGGTGTGCCACCTCTCTCATTCAGTGGGCCATAGAAAGCATTTTTTTTGTCCTTGATTTGTGTTCTAAAATCTACCTCAACACAAAAACACTACATCAATCAGTGGGAGAAAAATATTGGCCTCAGTCAGGGCTTGTGTGCCACTGCTGTGTGTGCTATCTCTCATTCAGTGGGCTATAGAAAGCCTATTTATTTATTTATTTTTTTTTCTTATTATTTGGTTTCTAAAGTCTCCCTGAAAAAAAATAAAAAATAAAAAAACAGTGGGAGAGTAATATTGCCCTTTCAGCTTGTGTGCCAGTCTTGACTCCTGGGTGTGCCACCTCTCTCTCATTCAGTGGGCCATAGAAAGGCTATTTATTTTTTTGGTTTTTTTAATATTATTTGGTTTCTAAAGTCTCCCTGAAAATAAAAGAAAAAAAACTTAAAAAAACAGTGGGAGAGTAATATTGCCCTTTCAGCTTGTGCGCCAGTCTTGACTCCTGGGTGTGCCACCTCTCTCATTCAGTGGGCCATAGAAAGCCTATTTATTTATTTTTTTAAATATTATTGGGTTTCTAAAGTCTCCCTTAAAAAACAAAACATACATAAAAAAACAGTGGGAGAGTAATATTGCCCTTTCAGCTTGTGTGCCAGTCTTGACTCCTGGGTGTGCCACCTCTCTCATTCAGTGGGCCATAGAAAGCCTATTTATTATTTTTTTTAAATATTATTGGGTTTCTAAAGTCTCCCTTAAAAAACAAAAAATACATAAAAAAACAGTGGGAGAGTAATATTGCCCTTTCAGCTTGTGTGCCAGTCTTGACTCCTGGGTGTGCCACCTCTCTCATTCAGTGGGCCATAGAAAGCATTTTTTTTTTCCTTGATTTGTGTTCTAAAATCTACCTCAACACAAAAACACTACATCAATCAGTGGGAGAAAAATATTGGCCTCAGTCAGGGCTTGTGTGCCACTGCTGTGTGTGCTATCTCTCATTCAGTGGGCTATAGAAAGCCTATTTATTTATTTATTTTTTTTCTTATTATTTGGTTTCTAAAGTCTCCCTGAAAAAAAAAACAGTGGGAGAGTAATATTGCCCTTTCAGCTTGTGTGCCAGTCTTGACTCCTGGGTGTGCCACCTCTCTCTCATTCAGTGGGCCATAGAAAGGCTATTTATTTTTTTGGTTTTTTTAATATTATTTGGTTTCTAAAGTCTCCCTGAAAATAAAAGAAAAAAAACTTAAAAAAACAGTGGGAGAGTAATATTGCCCTTTCAGCTTGTGCGCCAGTCTTGACTCCTGGGTGTGCCACCTCTCTCATTCAGTGGGCCATAGAAAGCCTATTTATTTTTTTTTAAAATATTATTGGGTTTCTAAAGTCTCCCTTAAAAAACAAAAAATACATAAAAAAACAGTGGGAGAGTAATATTGCCCTTTCAGCTTGTGTGCCAGTCTTGACTCCTGGGTGTGCCACCTCTCTCATTCAGTGGGCCATAGAAAGCCTATTTATTTATTTTTTTAAATATTATTGGGTTTCTAAAGTCTCCCTTAAAAAACAAAAAATACATAAAAGAACAGTGGGAGAGTAATATTGCCCTTTCAGCTTGTGTGCCTGTCTTGACTCCTGGGTGTGCCACCTCTCTCATTCAGTGGGCCATAGAAAGCATTTTTTTTTTCCTTGATTTGTGTTCTAAAATCTACCTCAACACAAAAACACTACATCAATCAGTGGGAGAAAAATATTGGCCTCAGTCAGGGCTTGTGTGCCACTGCTGTGTGTGCTATCTCTCATTCAGTGGGCTATAGAAAGCCTATTTATTTATTTATTTATTTTTCTTATTATTTGGTTTCTAAAGTCTCCCTGAAAAAAAAAACAAAAAAAAAAAACAGTGGGAGAGTAATATTGCCCTTTCAGCTTGTGTGCCAGTCTTGACTCCTGGGTGTGCCACCTCTCTCTCATTCAGTGGGCCATAGAAAGGCTATTTATTTTTTTGGTTTTTTTAATATTATTTGGTTTCTAAAGTCTCCCTGAAAATAAAAGAAAAAAAACTTAAAAAAACAGTGGGAGAGTAATATTGCCCTTTCAGCTTGTGCGCCAGTCTTGACTCCTGGGTGTGCCACCTCTCTCATTCAGTGGGCCATAGAAAGCCTATTTATTTTTTTTTTAAATATTATTGGGTTTCTAAAGTCTCCCTTAAAAAACAAAAAATACATAAAAAAACAGTGGGAGAGTAATATTGCCCTTTCAGCTTGTGTGCCAGTCTTGACTCCTGGGTGTGCCACCTCTCTCTCATTCAGTGGGCCATAGAAAGCCTATTTATTTTTTTGGTTTTTTTTAATATTATTTGGTTTCTAAAGTCTCCCTGAAAAAAAAAAAACATAAAAAAACAGTGGGAGAGTAATATTGCCCTTTCAGCTTGTGTGCCAGTCTTGACTCCTGGGTGTGCCACCTCTCTCTCTCATTCAGTGGGCCATAGAAAGCCTTTTTTTTTTTTTTTTTTTTTTTTTTTATAAATATTATTGGGTTTCTAAAGTCTCCCTTAAAAAACAAAATATACATAAAAAAACAGTGGGAGAGTAATATTGCCCTTTCAGCTTGTGCGCCAGTCTTGACTCCTGGGTGTGCCACCTCTCTCTCTCTAATTGTGGGCCATAGAAAGCCTTTTTTTTTTTGTTTTGTTTTTTGTTTTGTTTTTAATATTATTTGGTTTCTAAAGTCTCCCTGAGAAAAAAAAAAAAATAAATTAGGTGGGAGATTAATATTGACATTAGTGCTTGAGTGACAGTCCTACATGTGTGTCATCTCTGTGATTTTGTGCCACAGAAAACAGAGTGTGTAACATTGTGCCTGATTTTCCTTGTGGTCTCACCAACCTGTTAAGGGATATTGAAATCATACTGAAGTTATAGCTCACCGTGTAAGTTGTTTGACAGCAACAAATAAAGTTACTTTGGTTAAGATTTTAAAACAATGAGGAAGTCTGGTGCAAGAGGTCGTCGTGGGCGTTCATTGTCAGCTGGTAATGATGGTAGTGGTAGTGGAGCATCAGGTGGTCGTGGGGATAAAAATATTCCACCTAAGTCTGGAGCTGTGGAGCCAGTTTCGTCGTCAGGCTACACAAGGCCTCGAACGCTCTGTTTTCTGGGAGTAGGAAAACCGCTTTTAAAGGCGGAGCAGCAACAGCAAGTTTTGGCTTACATTGCAGACTCAGCCTCTAGCTCTTTTGCCTCCTCTTCCGAAACTGGTAAATATAAAAGCAGCGCGTCGCTTGTGGATGTTCACGGTCAGGGACAAGTCGCTTCCTTGTCCTCCTCAGCAAAAACTACAACAAGAGAGAAGGATGCAGCAGGCGACACAACGGGTCACTCCATGGAGCTCTTTACACATACCGTCCCTGGCTTAGAAAGTGAAACATTTAACAGGCCATGCCCATTACAAGTATATTCTGACATGGAGTGCACTGATGCACAGCCACAGCCAGAGTACTATGCTGCTCCTTTGACTCAGACCACCACATTGCCCTCTCAGGGTACAGATCCACAATCAGACCCTGATGAGACTATGTTGCCCCGCCACGAACGCTATACCACCGACCGACACAGTGACACAGACGAAGTTGCACACGAGCTCGAAGAGGAGGTAATAGATGACCCAGTTATTGACCCCGATTGGCAGCCATTGGGGGAACAGGGTGCAGGCGGCAGTAGTTCAGAAGCGGAGGTGGAGGAGGGGCCGCAGCAGGCATCAACATCGCAACAGGTTCCATCTGCCGGGCCCGTATCTGGCCCAAAACGCGTGTCAAAGCCAAAACCTGTTGGAGGACAGCGTGGCCATCCGGTTAAAGCTCAGTCTGCAATCCCTGAAAAGGGATCCGAGTCTAGGAAGAGTGCAGTCTGGCATTTTTTTAAACAACATCCAACTGATCAGCGCAAAGTCATCTGTCAAAAATGTTCAACTAGCTTAAGCAGAGGTCAGAATCTGAAAAGTCTAAATACTAGTTGCATGCATAGACACTTAACCACCATGCATTTTCAAGCCTGGACTAACTACCAAACGTCCCTTAAGGTTGTAGCACCCTCGGCCAATGAAGCTAGTCAGCAACGCAACATCCCTTCCGTCACTGTAAGGCCACCATTTTCCGCACCACCGGCAGTATCTGTGCAGGTTTCTTTGCCAGCCAAAAGCAGTCAGGGTCAGGGAACCACCAGTTTTGTAGGAGGAAATATTGCATCTAGGGCACCGGCGGAAACAATACCGTCTCCAACCGTCTCTCAGTCTGCCATGTACACCGGCACACCCGAAAGTTCCACGATCTCCAGCTCTCCAGTCCAGCTCACCCTACATGAGACTCTGGTTAGAAAAAGGAAGTACTTATCCTCGCATCTGCGTACACAGGGTTTTAACGCCCACATAGCTAGACTAATCTCGTTAGAGATGATGCCCTACCGGTTAGTTGAAAGCGAAGCTTTCAAAGCCCTGATGGAGTACGCTGAACCATGATACGAGCTACCCAGTCGACACTTTTTTTCCAGAAAAGCCATCCCAGCCCTGCACCAGCATGTTAAACAGCGCATCGTCCATGCACTCAGGCAATCTGTGAGTACAAAGGTGCACCTGACTACAGATGCATGGACCAGTAGGCATGGCCAGGGACGTTATGTGTCCATCACGGCACACTGGGTGAATGTGGTGGATGCAGGGTCCACAGGCGACATCAATTTAGGGACAGTTGTGCCTAGCCCACGGTCTAGGAAACAGTTGGCTGTAGGCGTTCGCACCCCCTCCTCCTCCTCCTCCTCGTCCTCCTGCAGAAGCTACAGCTCTTCCACAGAACGCAGTCTGCCAACCACTCCATCGGCAGATGACACTGTTGCACACCAGTTGTCCCATTATGGGCCAGCTACTGCCAAGCGTCAGCAGGCTGTATTGGCTATGAAGTGTTTGGGCGACAACAGACACACCGCGGAAGTTCTATCCGAGTTCTTGCAACAAGAAACGCAGTCGTGGCTGGGCACAGTAGATCTTGAGGAAGGCAAGGTAGTGAGTGATCATGGAAGGAATTTCATGGCTGCCATCTCCCTTTCCCAACTGAAACACATTCCTTGCCTGGCTCACACCTTAAACCTGGTGGTGCAGTGCTTATTGAAAACTTATCCTGGGTTCTCCGACCTGCTCCTCAAAGTGCGTGCACTTTGCTCACATATCCGACGTTCGCCTGTACACGCCAGCCGTATGCAGACCTATCAGCGGTCTTTGAACCTTCCCCAGCATCGCCTAATCATAGACGTTGCAACAAGGTGGAACTCAACACTGCACATGCTTCAGAGACTGTGCGAACAGAGGCGTGTTGTTATTTATTTGTGGGAGGATACACGGGCAGGCAGTAGGATGGCAGACATGGAGTTGTCAGGTGTGCAGTGGTCTAAGATACAAGACATGTGTCAAGTCCTTCAGTGTTTTGAGGAATGCACACGGCTGGTTAGTGCAGACAACGCCGTAATAAGCATGAGCATCCCCCTAATGCGTCTGCTGATGCAAAGTTTGACGCACATAAAGGAGCAGGCGTCTGCACCAGAGGAAGAGGAAAGCCTTGATGACAGTCAGCCATTGTCTGGTCAGGGCAGTGTACAGGACGAGGTAGCGGGCGAAGAGGAGGTGGAGGATGAGGAGGATGATGGGGATGAGTATATTTTTAATGCCGAACCTTTCCCGGGGGCACAGGAAATTGGTTGCGTGTCACGGCCGGGTTCTGGTTTTTTGAGGGACACAAGTGACGTAGATTTGCCTGCAACTGCCCCTCAACCAATCACAACCGGAGATTTGACAACTGGAACTTTGGCCCACATGGCGGATTATGCCTTACGTATCCTAAAAAGGGACACACGCATTACGAAAATGATGAACGATGACGATTACTGGTTGGCCTGCCTCCTTGATCCACGCTATAAAGGCAAATTGCAAAATATTATGCCACATGAGAACTTGGAACTAATATTAGCAACCAAACAATCAACTCTTGTTGACCGTTTGCTTCAGGCATTCCCAGCACACAGCGCACGTGATCGTTCTCACACGAGCTCCAGGGGGCAGCAGACTAGGAGTGTTAGGGGTGCACACATCAGAAGTGGCGTTGGACAGAGGGGTTTTCTGACCAGGTTGTGGAGTGATTTTGCTATGACCGCAGACAGGACAGGTACTGCTGCATCAATTGAAAGTGACAGGAGACAACATTTGTCCAGTATGGTTACTAACTATTTTTCATCCCTTATCGATGTTCTCCCTCAACCGTCATTCCCATTTGATTACTGGGCCTCCAAATTAGACACCTGGCCAGAATTGGCAGAATATGCATTGCAGGAGCTTGCTTGCCCGGCAGCAAGTGTCCTATCAGAAAGAGTATTCAGTGCTGCAGGTTCAATATTAACCGAAAAAAGGACTCGTCTGGCTACCCAAAATGTTGACGATCTAACATTCATTAAAATGAACCACAACTGGATTTCGAAATCTTTTGCCCCACCTTGCCCGGCCGACACCTAGCTTTCCTATGAAAAGCTCTTGCCTGTGAATTACTTTTCTAATGTCTAATTTGCTGCAGCTGATTGTACAGCATACGACATGTTTACACCTCCCTAAATGGCAAAACTCCCCACACGGGGCCGTGGTATCGCGACTTGGCGCAAGCACCCGTGAGACTGCTGTTTGTCTGAAGAGGTGGGTGTGCTCGCTTTTGGTTGACGGCATTGCTACTGGGTCCCTCATAGTACAATGTAGTGTCTCTGGCGGTGGTGGTGCGCACCCAACGTCAGACACACCGTTGTAACATGAGGGGCCCTGGGGCGGTCCCGCCGGCCTCAAGAGAGTTCCCCCCTACCCCAGCTCAAAATGTGCTCTACCACGTGCAAAATTATGTCGCACAGCTCCACCAATCTTTAGTCTATTCGCTGACATCATTCAATGTCTGGCACTGACAATACAAATTTGTAGACATCTATGATGCAACTTAAAGTAGTCTGTGTCTGTGTCCTATATTGGCACCATTAAATAGTTACTGCCAAATTACTATGTCAGAAACTCAGTAGATGAGCCCACCCCTGTACCTAAGTATGCCACCTTTTTTTTTGTTTTGGTTGTTTTGCGAGACATTAACATCTATTTATATTTTGGGAGTACTGGGACAGACACTCCTTGCACTACTCCTCCACTCACCACCAAGCTGCCTGTGTATCCATGTAACCGCTGTAAAGCTGCCATGAGCCTATTGTTTGTTATTTTAGGCCTTTGATAGCCTGTCTGCGGTCCCTACTTTAAATACTCCTCCACTCATCACCAGCTGCCTGCCCGTGTATCCATGTAACCGCTGTAAAGCTGCCATGAGCCTATTGTTTGTTATTTTAGGCCTTTGATAGCCTGTCTGCGGTCCCTACTTTAAATACTCCTCCACTGACCACCAAGCTGCCTGCCCGTGTATCCATGTAACCGCTGTAAAACTGCCATGAGCCTATTGTTTGTTATTTTAGGCCTTTTATAGCCTGTCTGCGGTCCCTACTTTAAATACTCCTCCACTGACCACCAAGCTGCCTGCCCGTGTATCCATGTAACCGCTGTAAAACTGCCATGAGCCTATTGTTTGTTATTTTAGGCCTTTGATAGCCTGTCTGCGGTCCCTACTTTAAATACTCCTCCACTGACCACCAAGCTGCCTGCCCGTGTATCCATGTAACCGCTGTAAAACTGTCATAAGCCTATTGTTTGTTATTTTAGGCCTTTGATAGCCTGTCTGCGGTCCCTACTTTAAATACTCCTCCACTGACCACCAAGCTGCCTGCCCGTGTATCCATGTAACCGCTGTAAAACTGCCATAAGCCTATTGTTTGTTATTTTAGGCCTTTGATAGCCTGTCTGCGGTCCCTACTTTAAATACTCCTCCACTGACCACCAAGCTGCCTGCCCGTGTATCCATGTAACCGCTGTAAAACTGCCATGAGCCTATTGTTTGTTATTTTAGGCCTTTGATAGCCTGTCTGCGGTCCCTACTTTAAATACTCCTCCACTGACCACCAAGCTGCCTGTGTATCCATGTAACCGCTGTAAAGCTGCCATGAGCCTATTGTTTGTTATTTTAGGCCTTTGATAGCCTGTCTGCGGTCCCTACTTTAAATACTCCTCCACTCATCACCAGCTGCCTGCCCGTGTATCCATGTAACCGCTGTAAAACTGCCATGAGCCTATTGTTTGTTATTTTAGGCCTTTGATAGCCTGTCTGCGGTCCCTACTTTAAATACTCCTCCACTCACCACCAAGCTGCCTGTGTATCCATGTAACCGATGTAAAACTGCAGTATTTTGCTTATAAAAAAGAAAATACTGGAGAGATATCAAATGCAGACATTTTAACATTAAAAACAAAAACACATACAACAAAAAACTGGTACAGTACAAAAATTGGCCACCAGCTACAAAAACTTTCTCCTGCAAGTAGTTAACTGAAAGGTTTTTTTCCATTGAAAACACAGATATGGCATCCACCGAGTGTTGTCCTGTCGCGTCTTCTTTATATTATTGCCAAGAAGCTGCAACTGAATAAAGCTGAGCTTCTACCTTCTGCCTCTTATTAACTGCTTTTTTTTAAAAAAATTGTCCACCAGCTACAAAAACTTGCTCCTGCAAGTAGTTAACTGAAAGGTTTTTTTCCATTGAAAACACAGATATGGCATCCACCGAGTGTTGTCCTGTCGCGTCTTCTTTATATTATTGCCAAGAAGCTGCAACTGAATAAAGCTGAGCTTCTACCTTCTGCCTCTTATTAACTGCTTTTTTTTTATAAAATTGGCTGTTCCGGCCTACTAAAGGTGTCTGTCTGCCCCTGCCTGGTGTTGTCCTCAACTGAATAAAGCTGAGCTTCAACCTTCTGTTCCAAATTACCATTTTTAAAAATGCAATTGGCTGTTCCGGCCTACTAAAGGTGAATGTCTGCCCCTGCCTGGTGTTGTCCTCAACTGAATAAAGCTGAGCTTCTACCTTCTGTTCCAAATTACCATTTTTAAAAATGCAATTGGCTGTTCCGGCCTACTAAAGGTGAATGTCTGCCCCTGCCTGGTGTTGTCCTCAACTGAATAAAGCTGAGCTTCTACCTTCTGTTCCAAATTACCATTTCTAAAAATGCCATTGGCTGTTCCGGCCTACTAAAGGTGAATGTCTGCCCCTGCCTGGTGTTGTCCTCAACTGAATAAAGCTGAGCTTCTACCTTCTGTTCCAAATTACCATTTTTAAAAATGCAGTTGGCTGTTCCGGCCTACTAAAGGTGAATGTCTGCCCCTGCCTGGTGTTGTCCTCAACTGAATAAAGCTGAGCTTCTACCTTCTGTTCCAAATTACCATTTCTAAAAATGCCATTGGCTGTTCCGGCCTACTAAAGGTGTCTGTCTGCCCCTGCCTGGTGTTGTCCTCAACTGAATAAAGCTGAGCTTCAACCTTCAGTTCCAAATTACCATTTTTAAAAATGCCATTGGCTGTTCCGGCCTACTAAAGGTGTCTGTCTGCCCCTGCCTGGTGTTGTCCTCAACTGAATAAAGCTGAGCTTCTACCTTCTGCCTCTTACTAACTGCTGTTTTTTCAAAAAATTGGCTGTTCCGGCCTACTAAAGGTGTCTGTCTGCCCCTGCCTGGTGTTGTCCTCAACTGAATAAAGCTGAGCTTCTACCTTCTGCCTCTTACTAACTGCTGTTTTTTTAAAAAAATTGGCTGTTCCGGCCTACTAAAGGTGTCTGTCTGCCCCTGCCTGGTGTTGTCCTCAACTGAATAAAGCTGAGCTTCAACCTTCTGTTCCAAATTACCATTTTTAAAAATGCAATTGGCTGTTCCGGCCTACTAAAGGTGTCTGTCTGCCCCTGCCTGGTGTTGTCCTCAACTGAATAAAGCTGAGCTTCTACCTTCTGTTCCAAATTACCATTTTTAAAAATGCAATTGGCTGTTCCGGCCTACTAAAGGTGAATGTCTGCCCCTGCCTGGTGTTGTCCTCAACTGAATAAAGCTGAGCTTCTACCTTCTGTTCCAAATTACCATTTTTAAAAATGCCATTGGCTGTTCCGGCCTACTAAAGGTGTCTGTCTGCCCCTGCCTGGTGTTGTCCTCAACTGAATAAAGCTGAGCTTCAACCTTCAGTTCCAAATTACCATTTTTAAAAATGCAATTGGCTGTTCCGGCCTACTAAAGGTGTCTGTCTGCCCCTGCCTGGTGTTGTCCTCAACTGAATAAAGCTGAGCTTCTACCTTCTGCCTCTTACTAATTGCTGGTTTTTTAAAAAATTGGCTGTTCCGGCCTACTAAAGGTGTCTGTCTGCCCCTGCCTGGTGTTGTCCTCAACTGAATAAAGCTGAGCTTCTACCTTGTGTTCCAAATTACCATTTTTAAAAATGCAATTGGCTGTTCCGGCCTACCAAAGGTGAATGTCTGCCCCTGCCTGGTGTTGTCCTCAACTGAATAAAGCTGAGCTTCTACCTTCTGTTCCAAATTACCATTTCTAAAAATGCCATTGGCTGTTCCGGCCTACTAAAGGTGTCTGTCTGCCCCTGCCTGGTGTTGTCCTCAACTGAATAAAGCTGAGCTTCAACCTTCAGTTCCAAATTACCATTTTTAAAAATGCCATTGGCTGTTCCGGCCTACTAAAGGTGTCTGTCTGCCCCTGCCTGGTGTTGTCCTCAACTGAATAAAGCTGAGCTTCTACCTTCTGCCTCTTACTAACTGCTGTTTTTTCAAAAAATTGGCTGTTCCGGCCTACTAAAGGTGTCTGTCTGCCCCTGCCTGGTGTTGTCCTCAACTGAATAAAGCTGAGCTTCTACCTTCTGCCTCTTACTAACTGCTGTTTTTTCAAAAAATTGGCTGTTCCGGCCTACTAAAGGTGTCTGTCTGCCCCTGCCTGGTGTTGTCCTCAACTGAATAAAGCTGAGCTTCTACCTTCTGCCTCTTACTAACTGCTGTTTTTTAAAAAAATTGGCTGTTCCGGCCTACTAAAGGTGTCTGTCTGCCCCTGCCTGGTGTTGTCCTCAACTGAATAAAGCTGAGCTTCAACCTTCTGTTCCAAATTACCATTTTTAAAAATGCAATTGGCTGTTCCGGCCTACTAAAGGTGTCTGTCTGCCCCTGCCTGGTGTTGTCCTCAACTGAATAAAGCTGAGCTTCTACCTTCTGTTCCAAATTACCATTTTTAAAAATGCAATTGGCTGTTCCGGCCTACTAAAGGTGAATGTCTGCCCCTGCCTGGTGTTGTCCTCAACTGAATAAAGCTGAGCTTCTACCTTCTGTTCCAAATTACCATTTTTAAAAATGCCATTGGCTGTTCCGGCCTACTAAAGGTGTCTGTCTGCCCCTGCCTGGTGTTGTCCTCAACTGAATAAAGCTGAGCTTCAACCTTCAGTTCCAAATTACCATTTTTAAAAATGCAATTGGCTGTTCCGGCCTACTAAAGGTGTCTGTCTGCCCCTGCCTGGTGTTGTCCTCAACTGAATAAAGCTGAGCTTCTACCTTCTGCCTCTTACTAACTGCTGTTTTTTTAAAAAATTGGCTGTTCCGGCCTACTAAAGGTGTCTGTCTGCCCCTGCCTGGTGTTGTCCTCAACTGAATAAAGCTGAGCTTCAACCTTCTGTTCCAAATTACCATTTTTAAAAATGCAATTGGCTGTTCCGGCCTACTAAAGGTGAATGTCTGCCCCTGCCTGGTGTTGTCCTCAACTGAATAAAGCTGAGCTTCTACCTTCTGTTCCAAATTACCATTTTTAAAAATGCAATTGGCTGTTCCGGCCTACTAAAGGTGAATGTCTGCCCCTGCCTGGTGTTGTCCTCAACTGAATAAAGCTGAGCTTCTACCTTCTGTTCCAAATTACCATTTTTAAAAATGCCATTGGCTGTTCCGGCCTACTAAAGGTGTCTGTCTGCCCCTGCCTGGTGTTGTCCTCAACTGAATAAAGCTGAGCTTCAACCTTCAGTTCCAAATTACCATTTTTAAAAATGCAATTGGCTGTTCCGGCCTACTAAAGGTGTCTGTCTGCCCCTGCCTGGTGTTGTCCTCAACTGAATAAAGCTGAGCTTCAACCTTCTGTTCCAAATTACCATTTTTAAAAATGCAATTGGCTGTTCCGGCCTACTAAAGGTGAATGTCTGCCCCTGCCTGGTGTTGTCCTCAACTGAATAAAGCTGAGCTTCTACCTTCTGTTCCAAATTACCATTTTTAAAAATGCAATTGGCTGTTCCGGCCTACTAAAGGTGAATGTCTGCCCCTGCCTGGTGTTGTCCTCAACTGAATAAAGCTGAGCTTCTACCTTCTGTTCCAAATTACCATTTTTAAAAATGCCATTGGCTGTTCCGGCCTACTAAAGGTGTCTGTCTGCCCCTGCCTGGTGTTGTCCTCAACTGAATAAAGCTGAGCTTCAACCTTCAGTTCCAAATTACCATTTTTAAAAATGCAATTGGCTGTTCCGGCCTACTAAAGGTGTCTGTCTGCCCCTGCCTGGTGTTGTCCTCAACTGAATAAAGCTGAGCTTCTACCTTCTGCCTCTTACTAACTGCTGTTTTTTTTAAAAATTGGCTGTTCCGGCCTACTAAAGGTGTCTGTCTGCCCCTGCCTGGTGTTGTCCTCAACTGAATAAAGCTGAGCTTCTACCTTCAGTTCCAAATTACCATTTTTAAAAATGCAATTGGCTGTTCCGGCCTACTAAAGGTGTCTGTCTGCCCCTGCCTGATGTTGTCCTCAACTGAATAAAGCTGAGCTTCTACCTTCTGTTCCAAATTACCATTTTTAAAAATGCAATTGGCTGTTCCGACCTACTAAAGGTGAATGTCTGCCCCTGCCTGGTGTTGTCCTCAACTGAATAAAGCTGAGCTTCTACCTTCTGTTCCAAATTACCATTTTTAAAAATGCAATTGGCTGTTCCGGCCTACTAAAGGTGAATGTCTGCCCCTGCCTGGTGTTGTCCTCAACTGAATAAAGCTGAGCTTCTACCTTCTGTTCCAAATTACCATTTTTAAAAATGCCATTGGCTGTTCCGGCCTACTAAAGGTGTCTGTCTGCCCCTGCCTGATGTTGTCCTCAACTGAATAAAGCTGAGCTTCTACCTTCTGTTCCAAATTACCATTTTTAAAAATGCAATTGGCTGTTCCGACCTACTAAAGGTGAATGTCTGCCCCTGCCTGGTGTTGTCCTCAACTGAATAAAGCTGAGCTTCTACCTTCTGTTCCAAATTACCATTTTTAAAAATGCCATTGGCTGTTCCGGCCTACTAAAGGTGTCTGTCTGCCCCTGCCTGGTGTTGTCCTCAACTGAATAAAGCTGAGCTTCAACCTTCAGTTCCAAATTACCATTTTTAAAAATGCAATTGGCTGTTCCGGCCTACTAAAGGTGTCTGTCTGCCCCTGCCTGGTGTTGTCCTCAACTGAATAAAGCTGAGCTTCTACCTTCTGCCTCTTACTAACTGCTGTTTTTTTTAAAAATTGGCTGTTCCGGCCTACTAAAGGTGTCTGTCTGCCCCTGCCTGGTGTTGTCCTCAACTGAATAAAGCTGAGCTTCTACCTTCAGTTCCAAATTACCATTTTTAAAAATGCAATTGGCTGTTCCGGCCTACTAAAGGTGTCTGTCTGCCCCTGCCTGGTGTTGTCCTCAACTGAATAAAGCTGAGCTTCTACCTTCTGTTCCAAATTACCATTTTTAAAAATGCAATTGGCTGTTCCGGCCTACTAAAGGTGAATGTCTGCCCCTGCCTGGTGTTGTCCTCAACTGAATAAAGCTGAGCTTCTACCTTCTGTTCCAAATTACCATTTTTAAAAATGCAATTGGCTGTTCCGGCCTACTAAAGGTGAATGTCTGCCCCTGCCTGGTGTTGTCCTCAACTGAATAAAGCTGAGCTTCTACCTTCTGTTCCAAATTACCATTTTTAAAAATGCCATTGGCTGTTCCGGCCTACTAAAGGTGTCTGTCTGCCCCTGCCTGGTGTTGTCCTCAACTGAATAAAGCTGAGCTTCAACCTTCAGTTCCAAATTACCATTTTTAAAAATGCAATTGGCTGTTCCGGCCTACTAAAGGTGTCTGTCTGCCCCTGCCTGGTGTTGTCCTCAACTGAATAAAGCTGAGCTTCTACCTTCTGTTCCAAATTACCATTTTTAAAAATGCAATTGGCTGTTCCGGCCTACTAAAGGTGAATGTCTGCCCCTGCCTGGTGTTGTCCTCAACTGAATAAAGCTGAGCTTCTACCTTCTGTTCCAAATTACCATTTTTAAAAATGCAATTGGCTGTTCCGGCCTACTAAAGGTGTCTGTCTGCCCCTGCCTGGTGTTGTCCTCAACTGAATAAAGCTGAGCTTCAACCTTCAGTTCCAAATTACCATTTTTAAAAATGCAATTGGCTGTTCCGGCCTACTAAAGGTGTCTGTCTGCCCCTGCCTGGTGTTGTCCTCAACTGAATAAAGCTGAGCTTCAACCTTCAGTTCCAAATTACCATTTTTAAAAATGCAATTGGCTGTTCCGGCCTACTAAAGGTGTCTGTCTGCCCCTGCCTGGTGTTGTCCTCAACTGAATAAAGCTGAGCTTCTACCTTCTGTTCCAAATTACCATTTTTAAAAATGCAATTGGCTGTTCCAGCCTACTAAAGGTGAATGTCTGCCCCTGCCTGGTGTTGTCCTCAACTGAATAAAGCTGAGCTTCTACCTTCTGTTCCAAATTACCATTTTTAAAAATGCAATTGGCTGTTCCGGCCTACTAAAGGTGAATGTCTGCCCCTGCCTGGTGTTGTCCTCAACTGAATAAAGCTGAGCTTCAACCTTCAGTTCCAAATTACCATTTTTAAAAATGCAATTGGCTGTTCCGGCCTACTAAAGGTGAATGTCTGCCCCTGCCTGGTGTTGTCCTCAACTGAATAAAGCTGAGCTTCTACCTTCTGCCTCTTACTAACTGCTGTTTTTTTAAAAAATTGGCTGTTCCGGCCTACTAAAAGTGTCTGTCTGCCCCTGCCTGGTGTTGTCCTCAACTGAACAAAGCTGAGCTTCCACATTCTGGCTTTCGCCCTATACTATCAGATATTAAACTGCATTTGGCCTACTAGTGTGGTTATGCCCTTGAAACAGTGTCTGCTGCTCTTGGGTTTGCTACTCCACTGAACAAAGCAATGCCGCCTGTTTAGTCCTGTTACCAATTTTGAACTGCATTTAGCCTACTTTATTCTTTGGCCCTATATCTGTTTCCTCCTCATCCTGCCCATTGCCCAGCCACTGCTAGATGAGTCTGCTGGTACATTGACCTAGACCACTACATTCCCCTTATACTCTACACAGCCAGAATCTGACCCTGCTGAAAGTAAGGTTCCCCTTCCCGCATGTTATACCACCTTACACAGGGACAGAGAGGAAGGTGCAGATGAAAGTGCAGGTTCCTTCATCAGGTGGGGGGGCATACTCGTTGGCGACGTCACTGGCACAGGGCCCCTCAGAGTACGCAAAAGTGTCGCTGCTGGTGGGAGGCGCCCCCGCCATGCAAACACACATCGCTGTACTTTGAGGGGCCCTGTGCCAGTGCCAATGCGAACGAGTGGGCCCCCACTGCTTGCTCAGGATCACAGCACTTGCAACGTTGAAATACTTACCTTTCCCTGCAACACCGCCGTGACGTAGTCCGCATTTCCTGGGCCCACGAAAAACTTGAGCCGGCCCTACTCCCCCCACAACTTTTGCCAAATGACCCCCAATTCCCTATGCCCAACTATTATTATAAAGTTAATTAAGATTGACAAGCTTCAGAAACAAGAATGGATGTTTTTGGCATTAAAATGGGCACTGTAGGTGTTTTCCTGGCCTCCACTCACTGCCGACTATGCTTCCCCATTGACTTGCATTGGGTTTCGTGTTTCGGTCGATCCCCGACTTTTAGCGATAATCGGCCGACTGCACTCGACTCGACTCTGGACAAAATCGGGTTTCACAAAACCCGACTCGATCTTAAAAAAATGAAAGTCGCTCAACTCTAGTGAGGAATATTGTTGTTTTTTATTTTTGTTTTATTTCAAGAGACGAGGGATTGAGTGGAATTAGGCGTTAGGTGAGTATAACTGTGTTTGTTATTTTTAATTCAAAAAGTAAAAGTGTTTTGTTTTATTTCAAATAAAGGACTTCATTCTTGCTGTGTCTCTAT
Source organism: Ranitomeya variabilis (assembly GCF_051348905.1). Lineage (NCBI taxonomy): Eukaryota > Metazoa > Chordata > Amphibia > Anura > Dendrobatidae > Ranitomeya > Ranitomeya variabilis. Next base: position 49,588,804 of record NC_135239.1, on the reverse strand, counting down.
TTACTATATAACTATAGGATTAGAAATGGAGAGGTGTCTTATAGTAATCCACGGGGGTTGATGTCACCGGACAATACAAAGGTGACATAAACCCCACAAATATGAACCCCACTTGCCACTGCTACAGGTCAAATGGGAAGGGCCAGGCAAAGCACCAGAATTGGTGCATCTACTAGATGTGCCTTTGCTCTGCAGCTGCGGGCTCCTATTTTTAGGCTGGGGGGCCAATATCCATGGCCCCTTACCAGTCTGAGAATACCAGCCCCCAGCCTTCTGCTTTAGCTTAGCTGGTCATCAAAAATGGAGTGACCCCACAACATGTTTTTAAATTATTTATTTAAAAAATATGGCATGGGGACCCCTCTGTTCTTGATAACTAGCCTTGCTGTATGTGACAGCTCAGGGTTGCATCCCCCAGGTGTGAGTTTTGCCTCTTTGGTAATCAAAAATACAGGGTAACCCATACCGTTTTTATTTTATTTTTTTTACAGCGCAGGTGCCAGCTGATGAATACTCCCAATAGCGGCTCCTGCTCTCACTGTTATTAGCAGTAACAGGCGTCGGCTGATGGGAGCAGTAGTCTCATTAGCCGACACTAATGACTGGATGTAACCTTTATACCTCCTATCATAGCTGCGGGCTCACACTATTATTTGATAGCATGGGAAACACAGCTGTCTGACCGGCAGTGCCTTTGCAGCCGAACAGAAGCAGTATTTACTGTGCTGTCATGTACACGACAGTGTGTCAAACACCCAATGTTCGGGGTGCTGAACCCAAATGTTATCACGGACTTCCTGGTGAAATCCATGATCGGTGTCCATGCCCAAACAGTAGGCGTTCCGTACGGACGCCGACCTTCACTGTTCGGGTTCACCCATCTCTACTCAAGAACAAGGCACAAACCAATGTACATTGTGCTCACTAAAACGTTAGAAAAATTACAAGATGTAAATTAGAACAGATAAAGCATAGTTGGAAATGCCTTGCAAATGTTTATACATATGTTTAATTAACCATTCAATAATCTACAGTTTCCATGGCAACTGACAATACATTTACTGCAATTTGGGAATTTTTTTTTTTTTAATTCCCATCACAGATTGCCAGTGAAAAATGATTGTGCTAAATCATTAACCCATTATCAACCAATGTCATTTTTTTGGGACGCCTAATCTTTAGCTTCTAGCAACTAAGATTTTATAATTTTTATAATTAGGTCCAATTTTCTGTGTTGTGTTTGTAAAATGAATGTTTTCAAAATAGGAAATCATGTCATTGTCATTTTTAATTGAATATTGGGACACCCTTTTCTGAAAAATCCGTACTTGAAAACATTTAGCAAATTATGCTTCTGATTCATTAGGACCCAAATCATTAAAAATCTGTCATTAAAAAAAAAAATGAAAATTGCTAACTTGGCAAGTAATGGTTTAAGTTGCCAAATGTAGCAAAAAAATTCAGTCCAGGCATATAACATTCTCCATATTGTGAATCCATATAAGGATTGTCTACATGAATGTGGCTGAGCCGCAATACCGGGTGTAAACAATGGACAAGAGTGGTGCTGTTTCTGAAAAAAAAGCTTATTTTTTTCCTGTTTTGGGCTTTTTATAAGCAGTTACACAACACATTACACATTTTTTTCTTTAAAAAATATTTTTTTATGTACTAAAGCAATAATAAATTAAAAAAAAAAAAAAAAACACTGTAAAAGTTATGTCCTTAATCGTAGTGACTTAGAGAATCATTTTTACCACTAATTTAATGTCATAAAAATTAAGGTTCAATGGTAGAATTTTTTTTTTCACCACCACTTGGAATTTTGCTTTACTATTTTTCATTACATAATGTGGTAAAGTGAATCGTGTTATTCAAAACTAAAACTCTAATCGCAAAATAAATAAAAAAAGCTTTGTTGATGGAAAGCTATAAAAAAACTGATATAGTTTTGTGTCTCAGCAGAAAGGGAGGAGAAGAGCAGGAAAAATGAAAAATGTCTTCATCAGGAAAGGGTTAAGCTAGCTTAAATGCCATTTTACTGTCTCATATTGCAAGAGTTTGTTTTGTTACTTTTAATATTGACCCTACATATCACAAAATGAGAGGCCAGAGAAAGGGACGTAACTATAATAGTTGCAGGGGTTGCAATCACACCCCCTATGTGTATAACCCTACCCACAGCTTCTAATACACTTTAAATAGGTGGCAGGCTGCCAATCAGTGGAGGGGGCGGAGTTACAATGTTTAGCTTGACTGTCTTGCACGTGACACCTAGTCCTGCAGTGATAATCTCCTGCTAATAAAACAATTATTGCATTTAAACTACAGGTAGTTCCTGGGCAAGTGAAATATTAATGGAATCAGGGTCTCTTTCCTTACATTGTGCTGCTCTCAGATTAAGGGCACAGTCAGACGGCCGTATAACACGGATGACAATCTCATTGCAGTGCATGGATTGGCTGGTGACTCTCCTGACCCGAGAGTGACAGCTACATAGAAATAAATGTTGCACTCTCGGGTCAGGACTGCCGCTGGCCAGTCCGAGCATTGTGATATGTCGTTGGTGTTATACTGCCATCTGACTGTGCTTTAATTCACAAAAGCCTGCTGCCAGATTCCCTTTAAGGCATTAAAGTGTGTGCTACACTCTTCCAATAAGTTTTCATCTCTTTGAAATATGTACACGTAGAATAATCCAAGGGTTTTAGACATTTCTTCTATTTCTTGCATAGTACACTTTGTCCGTTCTTTTAGTCCAATGATATTTTCTAATTTACTTTGTGTTTATATTGTCACCTCAGGTGTTAAATCCAAGAAAGCTCACAAGTTTATTCTGACATGCAGTACTTTTACAGGAAAAGCAGCCCAGTAATACTCTTCAGTCTTCTTTGCCATAGCTTGTCATTCTCACTCACAGGTGATGTCTGATACAGCAGCTCTAAGACTTTTACAGCTTTGACATTATTTTTGTAAGCGTGAAAGCTCCGAAGGGAATCAAGAGAATTATTTGCTGGAGATCTGTTTGATTTTTGCAGGAGATCCTCCATGTGGTTCTTGTACAATTGTCAACATTTTAGAATATCTTCTAAGTCATTTTTCTGTTATGGATGTGTGTCTGCACCTATTATGTACTGTATGTATGTTTAAGAGAATGCATCGACAGCATGTTATGAAAATTTGACTGAATATGTAAAACCCTTTTAAATAGTCTTGTTTAATAAAATACATAGTATATAGGAGCAGGCAAACGATTTCTCAAAGTTATTGTGATGTACAATAACAAATTGTATTGTGGTGCCGTGTTAGCCAGAAAAATGCACCTCAAAGTTATTGAGAATTCTTTAGCGGCCTTATAAAAATGTAACATTAAAAAGAATCTGTCACCCCCTTGGACATATGTAACCTATTAATATGGGCATACAGGTAATAGAATGGTAAAAATAGTCAATCTGTATGCCCATAACTGCTGTTTTGTTATGTAATAATAATCTTTATATAGCACTAACATATTCCGCAGCGCTTTACAGTTTGCACACATTATCATCGCTGTCCCCATTGGGGCTCACAATCTAAATTCCCTATCAGTATGTCTTTGGAATGTGGGAGGAAACCAGAGAACCTGGAGGAAACCCACGCAAACACGGAGAGAACATACAAACTCTTTGCAGATGATGTCCTTAGTGGAGTTTGAACCCAGGACTCCAGCGCTGCAAGGCTGCTGTGCTATCCACTGCGCCACCGTGCTGCTCCAAGATCGTCTTGAATTCATTTATGTTAATGCGTTCTTCTAGGCTTTGGGGTGTGCAGTGTCTGGAATAAAACTCTGCCTCCGGTATTCATTAGCATACAAGCCCCCTCCCATCAGCATCACATTGCCCTGTGATGTGTAGTGGTGGCCCCAGAATCCAGCACCTGCACCTTGTAATAGCGCGATTACACTTGATGTTTCTGCCCTGCTATGGGCATTGGCTTCTTCTTTCTTCTGCACAGGTGTCGGTGCAGCGAGTTACATCAGAGCTGGATATGCTAGACGGTACCAGGAGGAAAGTAAAATAGCATAGAGCTTAATATGCTGAACCACACCTAGAGAAGAGTAGAAAAGCAGAGCTTGACATTCTGGAAGGCCCTTGGAGCCGAGTGTGGATGTGATGGACTGCAGAGCTCAATATGTAGATGATGCCTTAGAAGTGTATTAGAAAACAAGCTCCTTGAAACAGCAGAGCCAAATAGTTGTTACAGATTTGCGTTCGTCTCGAGACAAACTTAAAATTAGCTATAGTAGAACTCAGAGATATTTCAGAATTGGGTTGTGTAGGAGACATACTGTGGTTAGATATAGCTGAGACCAGCGATGAGATAGCCACTGGAATAGTCAGAAGATGTGATGTTTCCAAATAAGTGTCCATAGAAGCTGTAGATGTTGTAAATAGACTTTTTGTAGGCTTTAACCCCTTCGCGCCATGCGCCGTACTAGCACTGCGCTGCCGGCACTGCATTTGTGCCAGCCACTGTACTAGTACGGCACACCGATCACCGCGGTCTCGCGCTGAGCGCCGCGGTGATCGGCTGCGGGTGTCAGCTGTATGTGACAGCTGACACCCCGCAGCAATGCCCACGATCGGCACTAGCGCCGATCGCAGGCATGTAACCCCTCTGATGCCACTGTCAGTAGTGACAGCGGCATAGAGGGGGATCGCGCAGGGACAGGGGCTCCCTGCCCTCTCCCACCGGAGCAACGCGATGAGATCACGTTGCTCCGGTGATCCGGAAGGAGTCCCCGGATCCAAGATGGCCGCGGGACTCCTTCCGGGTCATGAAATGACCTGGCTAGCCGGCGCCTGCTGAGAGCTGCTGAGAGCAGGCGCCGGAAAGCCTCCTGAACTTGCCTGTCAGATCGCTGATCTGACAGAGTGCTATGCACACTGTGAGATCAATGATCTGATCTAATACAGTGATGTCCCACCCTGGGACAATGGTAGAAATTAAAAAAAAAAATAGAATGTATAAAAAAATAAAAAAAAATCCCCAAATAAAGAAAAAAAAACATTTCCCAGTAAATCCAGTTATTTATGTAAATTAAAAAAACAATAAAAGTACACATATTTGGTATCGCCGCGTCCGTAACGACCCGCTCTATAAAACTATCCCACTAGTTAACCCCTTCAGTGAACACCGCAAAATAAAAATAAAAAAACAAGGCAAAAAACAACGCTTTATTATCATACAGGCGAACAAAAAGTGGAATAACACGCGATCAAAAAGACGGATATAAATAACCATAGTACCACTGAAAACGTCATCTTGTCCCGCAAAAAAAATGCTACCATACAGCATCATGAGCAGAAAAATAAAAAAGTTATAGCTCTCAGAATAAAGCGATGCAAAAACAATTATTTTTTTATATAAAATAGTTTTTATTGTGTAAAAGCGTCAAAACATAAAAAAATTACATAAATGAGGTATCGCTGTAATCGTACTGACCTGAAGAATAAAGCTGCTTTATCAATTTTACCACACGTGGAACGGTATAAACGCCCCCCCTAAAAGAATTTCAGGAATTGCTGGTTTTTGTTCATTCCGCCTCCCAAAAATCAGAATAAAAAGCGATCAAAAAATGTCATGTGCCCGAAAATGATACCAATAAAAACGTCAACTCGTTTCGCAAAAAACAAGATCTCTCATGACTCCATGGGCCAAAATATGGATAAATTATAGCTCTCAAAATGTGGTGATGCAACAACTATTTTTTGCAATAAAAAGCGTCTTTTAGTGTGTGATGGCTGCCAACAATAAAAATCCGCCAAAAAACACTATAAAAGTAAATCAAACCCCCCTTCATCACCCCCTTAGTTAGGGAAAAATAATACAATTTTAAAAAATGTATTTACACTGTGTTCCAAATTATTATGCAAATAATATTTCCTCATATTTTCTCTAAATTACCTATCTGAATTGCAGTCATTGTTATTTTCCAATCATCTACTATACTAGTATAATTGCAATGTTTTGGAACAAACTGCCTATGAAAACAGTATCTTTTTTTAAAAAAAATAAACACTCAAAATGCATGTTCCAAATTATTATGCACAGCAGAGTTTTCAACCTTTTTTTTATTTTGACTAAAAAATGATCAATTGTGAAGTTATAAGCATTATCAGCTTATTACAAAATGAAATCAAACAGTTTTCAAGTGAAAACTTTATTCTAGGTGATGTTACATTTGCACATAGGACCCCTTGTTCGAAAGAAGCTTCTGAATTCTCTCGTCCATTGAATTTGTCAGTTTTTGGATGGTTTCTGCTTCAATTGTTTTGCATGTGGACAGAATACCCTCCCAGAGCTGTTGCTTAGATGTGAACTGCCTCCTGCCATCATTGACACTCCTTTTGATGATGCTCCAGAGGTTCTCAATGGGGTTGAGGTCAGGGGAGGATGGTGGCCACACCATAAGTTTGTCCTCTTTTATGCCCATAGCAGCCAGAGATGCAGATGTGTTTTTTGCAGCATGAGACGGTGCATTATCATGCATGAAAATGATATTGCTGCAGAAAGCACGGTTCTTCCTCTTGAACCCTGGCAGGAAGTGTTGTTTTAGAAAATCCACATAGATTATGGAGTTCATCTTTACCCCTTCAGGGATCATAAAGTTGCCGAAAATCTCTCTCCCCATGATTCCAGCCCAAAACATTACTCTACCTCCTCCTTGTTGGCACCTTAGCTGGGTTTTCATGGGGTGTCCGTCAACCAGCCATCCTCCACCCCATCCATCTGGACCATTGAGCGTTGCACGGCACTCATCGGTCAACAAAACAGTTTGGAAGTCAGTCTTCATGTATCGTTCGGCCCACTGGAGCCATTTCTGCTTGTGTGCAGTGGATAGAGGTGGTCGACAGGATGGCTTACGCACCTCTTAAGGACCCTGCATCTTGTTGTTCTGGGGATGTTGGAGGCACCAGCAGCTTCAAAAACTTGTCTGCTGCTATGACAAGGCATTTTTGCAGCTGCTCTTTTAACCTTACACAATTGCCTGTTGGAAAGAGTCCTCAATTTTTCCTTATCAGCACGCACACGTGTGTGCTGGGAATCAGCTACATACTTCTTGATTGTGCGATGATCACGATGAAGTGTCTTGGCAATGTTGATTGTAGTCATGCCTTGACCTAAATACTCCACAATTTGTTGCTTCTCAGCAGCCGACACATCCTTTTTCTTTCCCATTTTGGCAAAAAATGTAGGCTGCTTAATAATATGGAACAGCCTTCTTAAGTAGTCTTGCCTTTATTTGGACACACCTGCAAAACTAATTTGCACAGGTATCTGCAATTGCTTTCAGTGATATAAAGAGCCCTGACACACATCACCATCAATGAGTTTAAAGGACAAACAAAAAAATTCTAACCTTATCATTCCTAAACTCTCTGTGCATAATTTGGAACACAGTGTATTTCCATTTTCCCATTAGGGTTAGGGTTAGGTTTAGGGTTGGGGTTAGGGCTAGGGTTAGGGCTGGGGTTAGGGTTGGGGTTAGGGTTTCAGTTAGAATTGGGGAGTTTCCACTGTTTAGGCACATCAGGGGCTCTCCAAACGCGACATGGCGTCCGATCTCAATTCCAGCCAATTCTGCTTTGAAAAACTAAAACAGTGTTCCTTCCCTTCCGAGTTCTCCTGTGCTCCCAAACAGTGGTTCCCCCCAACCTATGGGGTATCAGCGTTCTCAGGACAAGTTGGACAACAACTTTTGGGGTCCAATTTGTCCTGTTACCCTGGGGAAAATAAAATGTGGTTGCTAAAATATCATTTTCGTGGAAAAAAAAATATTTTTTATTTTCACGGCTCTGCATTATAAACTTTAGTGAAACACTTGTTGGTTCAAAGTTCTCACAACATATCTAGATAAGTTCCTTGGGGGGTCTGGTTTCCAATATGGGGTCACTTGTGGGGGGGTTCTACTGTTTAGGTACATCAGGGGCTCTGCAAATGCAACATGAATCCTGCAGACCAATCCATCTAAGTCTGCATTTCAAACGGCGCTCCTTCCCTTCCGAGCTCTGCCGTGCGCCCAAACAGTGGTTTCCCCCCATGTATGGGGTATCAGCGTACTCAGGACAAATTGGACAATAACTTTTGTGGTCCAATTTCTCCTGTTACCCTTGGGAAAAAAAAAATGCAGGCTAAAACTTCATTTTGTGGAAAGAAAAAATGATTTTTTGATTTTCACAGCACTACATTCTAAACTTTAGTGAAACAATTGGGGGTTAAAAGTGCTCACCACACATCTAGATAAGTTCCTTAGGGGATCTTCTTTCCAAAATGGGGTCACTTGTGGGGGGTTTCCACTGTTTAGGCACGTCAGGGGCTCTCCAAACGCGACATGGGTTCCGATCTCAATTCCAGCCAATTTTGCATTGAAAAGTCAAATGGCGCTCCTTCCCTTCCGAGCTCTGCCATGCGCTCAAACAGTGGTTTATCCCCATATATGAAGTATCAGCATACTTAGGACAAATTGCACAACAACTTTTGGGTTCCAATTTATCCTGTTACCCTTGGGAAAATAAAAAATTTGGGGCAAAAAATAATTTTTTGTGAAAATTAGTATGACTTTTTTACGGCTCTACATTGTAAACTTCTGTGAAGCACTTGGAGGTTCAAAGTGCTCACCACACATCTAGATTAGTTCCTTGGAGGGTCTACTTTCCAAAATGGTGTCAGTTGTGGGGGTTTCCACTGTTTAGGCATGTCAGGGGCTCTCCAATCACGACATGGGTTCTGATCTCAATTCCAGCAAATCTTGCATTGAAAAGTCAAATGGCGCTCCTTTCCTTCCGAGCTCTGCCATGTGCCCAATCAATGGTTTACCCCAACATGTGGGGTATCGGCGTACTCAGGACAAATTGTACAACGACTTTTGTGGTCCAATTTCTTCTGTTACCCTTGGTAAAATAAAACAAATTGGATCTGAAGTAAAAATTTTGTGAACAAAAAGTTAAATGTTCATTTTTTTTTAAACATTCCAAAAATTTGTGTGAAGCACCTGAAGGGTTAATAAACTTTTTGAATGTGGTTTTGAGTACCATGAGTGGTGCAATTTTTAGATTGGTGTCACTTTTGGGCATTTTCTGTCATATAGACCCCTCAAAGTCACTTCAAGTGTGAGGTGGTCTGTAAAAAAAATGGTTTTGCAAATTTTGTTGCAAAAATGAGAAATCGCTGGTCAATTTTAACCCTTATAACTCCCTAACAAAAAAAAATTATGTTTCCAAAATTGTGCTGATGTAAAGCAGACATGTGGGAAATGTTGTTTATTAACTATATTATGTGATATAACTCTTATTTAAGGGCATAAAAACTAAAATTTTGAAAATTGCTAAATTTTCATAGTTTTCAACAAATTTTTGTTTTTTTCACAAATAAATGCAAGTCATATAGAAGAAGTTTTACCACTGTCATGAAGTACAATATGTCACGAGAAAACAATGTCAGAATCACCATGATCCATTGAAGCGTTTCAGAGTTATGACCTCATAAACTGACAGTGGTCAGAATTGTAAAAATTGGCCCTGTCACTTAGGTGAAAACAGGCTTCGGGGTGAAGGGGTTAAATAGTAATTAGTTCATAATGTAAATATTTACATGTTACTAACCATATGCAAAAATTGGTAAAAAGACATTGAGCCCTCGAGGAATTCTGTATATTATTCTGTACAGTAGTACATAACATATGAAAATTAATTAAAAAATTTTGCACTTCATACAAAGTTACACAGTTCAATAAAAAATACACCACTAATAGTAAAATAAAAGTTTTTCTGCGCTAGTGTGACTCTACAACTCTGACAGGTTTAGTTGTTCTAAATACTATGTGACAATGGCCTTTATATTCTTAGCCTCTCTATTGATTTGTCTGTGTGTTGTAGCAGTTTTGAATCACTTTAAAGTTTGCATAGTCACTAATGGAAAACTTAGTTGAAATTTCCCGAGCTAATTGGACTGTCTAGTTCTTCCTTGTCACCTTGGAATGATTATCTGTTGTTTTCATTTTACTTGTAGTCCTTTATTGTTTCTCAGCATCTGACTCTCGCTTCTTGCTTAATTTATTGAACGAAGGGCTAAAATATAAATAAAGTAAATTGAAATTGGCTGCTCATGTCTGCAGCACCTTTCATTACTTGTGGCACCGGAGGGTGTAACATTTATAATCTTCTACCTGTAAAAATCCCAAGGCAAATGTCAATTGAAATTGCTTGAATTACTAAGGAAGATTCATAATTGTGGGAATGCACTCAGCATCTTGTTATTTACAGGAGAAGAGTGAAACATGAAGATAATAGCAGCAGAGGAGTTTGTGGCGGATATTTAGGCAATGCGAGAAATGTTTTCAACTAATTGTTATTGTAACGCATTCTTTAAATGTACTTAGTTATACCGTACTTAGAAACCTATACATTTATGTGTAAGTGATGTGATAAAATCTCGTATAAGAGGGTAGTTAATTAATTTTTTTATATCAATATTTCTGAATGATTGGTGTTTGACCTTTTTATTGCACTGTTTTGCCATTTATTATTACTTTTTTACAAATTTTAAACAGATTTTGTTTGACTTTTCTAATAACAAATCATATAGGTATCACAAATATGAACCTCTAACATCATTAAACCTATACTAGATAGAATTTGTTTAAGACATATTGTTTTGAGTTTTATGTCTTAAAGGGGTTTTCTGCCATTTAAATTGTTGCCAGTTGATGACAATTTGCATGAATATTTTTAAAAATGTTTAATACTTTTAAAATGTACTTAAGTTGGCATTTTATGGGAGCCAGTATTATGATGAAGGGGCCACTTAATTACATGATCCTTTTTCTGACTACATGAATAGGTAGTGAGTATGGTGCTCTTGAGACATCGTTTCTATGCTTTCCTCTATGTACCAGTACTCACACAAAAAACTTAATCACATAGCTAATCGCTGACTTTGTAGGCACGTATGGAAATACCAGAAGAAGGTTTATTTTCAAGCTGGATTCTTGTAGTTATGCCCAATTGCATTAAATATGAAAGACCATTCTGAACCAGAGATGCAAAGGCGTGAGCCTCTTAACATGACTGATATACAATTGTGCTCAAAAGTTTACAAATCCTGGCAGAATTTTTGAGTTCCTGGCCTTTTTTTCAGAGAATATGAATGATAACAACAAAACTTTTCTTCACTTATGGTCAATGGTTGGGTGAAGCAATTTATTGTCAAACTACTATGTTTTCTCTTTTTAAATCATAATGACAACCCACACATCCAAATGACCCTGATCAAAAATTCACATATCCTGGTGATTTTGGCCTAATAACATGCACAGAAGTTGACACAAATGGATTTGAATGGCTACTAAAAGTAACATCCTCACCTGTGACCTCTTTGCTTGTAATCAGTGTGTGTGCATAAAAGCTAAGTGAGATTCTGGGATCCAGACAGACTCTTTCATCTTTCATCCAGCCACTGATGTTTCTGGATTGTGAGTCACGGGGAAAGCCAAAGAATTGTCAACGGATCTACGGGAAAAGGTAGTTGAACTGTTTAAAAAAGGAAAGGGATACAAAAGGATATCCAAAGAATTGATAATGCCAGTCAGCAGTGCTCAAACTGTGATTAACAAATGGAAAATCAGGGGCTCTGTAAAAGCAAAACCACGGTCAGGTAGACCAACAAAAGTATCATCCACAACTGCCAGGAAAATTGTTCAGGCTGCAAAGAAAAAATCACAAATAACATCAGCTGAAATACAGGACTCTCTGAGAACTAGCGGTGTGGCTTTTTAACCCCTTTGCGCCATGCGCCGTACTAGTACTGCGCTGCCGGCACTGCATTTGTGCCAGCCGCAGTACTAGTATGGCGCACCGATCACCACGGTCTCGCGCTGAGCGCCGCGGTGATCGGGTGCGGGTGTCAGCTGTATATGACAGCTGACACCCCGCAGCAATGCCCACGATCGGCGCTAGCGCTGATCGTGGGCATTTAACCCCTCTGATGCCGCTGTCAGTAGTGACAGCGGCATAAAGGGGGATCGCGCAGGGACGGGAGCTCCATGCGCTCTCCCACCGGAGCAACGCGATGAGATCGCGTTGCTCTGGTGATCTGGAAGGAGTCCCCGGATCCAAGATGGCCGCGGGACTCCTTCCGGGTCATGAAATGACCTGGCTAGCCGGCGCCTGCTGAGAGCTGCTGAGAGCAGGCGCCAGAAAGCCTCCTGAATTTGCCTGTCAGATTGCTGATCTGACAGAGTGCTATGCACACTGTCAGATCAACGATCTGATCTAATACAGTGATGTCCCACCCTGGGACAATGGTAGAAAGTAAAAAAAAAATTAGAATGTATAAAATAAAAAATAAAAAATCCCCAAATAAAGAAAAAAAAAAAAATTCCCAGTAAATCCATTTATTTATGTAAATTTAAAAAAACAATAAAAGTACACATATTTGGTATCGCCGCATCTGTAATGACCCGCTCTATAAAACTATCCCACTAGTTAACCCCTTCAGTGAACACCGCAAAAAAAAAATATAAAAAACAAGGCAAAAAACAACGCTTTATTATCATACAGGCGAACAAAAAGTGGAATAACACGCGATCAAAAAGATGGATATAAATAGCCATAGTACCGCTGAAAACGTCATCTTGTCCCGCAAAAAAAATGCCACCATACAGCATCATCAGCAGAAAAATAAAAAAGTTATAGCTCTCAGAATAAAGCAATGCAAAAACAATTATTTTTTTATATAAAATAGTTTTTATTGTGTAAAAGCGCCAAAACATTAAAAAATTACATAAATGAGGTATCGCTGTAATCATACTGACCTGAAGAATAAAGCTGCTTTATCAATTTTACCACACGTGGAACGGTATAAACGCCCCCCCCTAAAAGAATTTCAGGAATTGCTGGTTTTTGTTCATTCCGCCTCCCAAAAATTTGAATAAAAAGCGATCAAAAAAGTCATGTGCCCGAAAATGGTACCAATAAAAATGTCCCGCAAAAGACAAGATCTCACATGACTCTGTGGACCAAAATGTGGATAAATTATAGCTCTCAAAATGTGCTGATGCAAAAACTATTTTTTGCAATAAAAAGCATCTTTTAGTGTGTGATGGCTGCCAATCATAAAAATCCGCTAAAAAACCCGCTATAAAAGTAAATCAAACCCCCCTTCATCACCCCCTTAGTTAGGGAAAAATAATACAATTTTAAAAAATGTATTTATTTCCATTTTCCCATTAGGGTTAGGGTTAGGGCTAGGGTTAGGACTAGGGTTAGGGTTAGGGTTGGGGTTAAGGCTAGGGTTAGGGCTGGGGTTAGGGTTGGGGTTAGGGTTTCAGTTAGAATTGGGGAGTTTCCACTGTTTAGGCACATCAGGGGCTCTCCAAACGCGACATGGCGTCCGATCTCAATTCCAGCCAATTCTGCTTTGAAAAACTAAAACAGTGCTCCTTCCCATCCGAGTTCTCCTGTGCGCTCAAACAGTGGTTCCCCCCAAAATATGGGGTATCAGCATTCTCAGGACAAGTTGGACTACAACTTTTGGGGTCCAATTTGTCCTGTTACCCTGGGGAAAATAAAATGTGGTTGCTAAAATATCATTTTCGTGGAAAAAAAAATATTTTTTATTTTCACGGCTCTGCGTTATAAACTGTAGTGAAACACTTGTTGGTTTAAAGTTCTCACAACACATCTTGATAAGTTCCTTGTGGGGTCTAGTTTCCAATATGGGGTCACTTGTGGGGGGTTTCCACTGTTTAGGCACGTCAGGGGCTCTCCAAACGCGACATGGGTTCCGATCTCAATTCCAGCCAATTTTGCATTGAAAAGTCAAACGGCGCTCCTTCCCTTCCGAGCTCTGCCATGTGCCCAATCAATGGTTTACCCCAACATGTGTGGTATCGGCGTACTCAGGACAAATTGTACAACGACTTTTGTGGTCCAATTTCTCCTGTTACTAGTGTTGAGCATTCCGATACCGCAAGTATCGGGTATCGGCCGATACTTGCGGGTATCGGAATTCCGATACCGAGATCCAATACTTTTGTGGTATCGGGTATCGGTATCGAAACAACATTAATGTGCAAAATAAAGAATTAAAATAAAAAATATTGCTATACTCACCTCTCCGAAGCAGCCTGGACCTCACCGAGGGAACCGGCAGCGTTGTTTGCTTAAAATGCGCGCTTTTACTTCCTTCCGTGACGTCACGGCTTGTGATTGGTCACGTGCCGCCCATGTGGCCGCGACGCGACCAATCACAGCAAGCCGTGACGTAATTTTCAGGTCCTCAATGCCTAATTCTAGGCATTCATGATTTTAAAATTACGTTCCGGCTTGTGATTGGTTGCGTCGCGGTCACATGGGCGACGCGACCAATCACAAGCCGTGACGTCACGGGAGGCAGGAGACGCGCGCATTTTTAAAATTACGTCACGGCTTGTGATTGGTTGCGTGCCGCTCATGTGACCGCGACGCGACCAATCACAGCAAGCCGTGACGTAATTTCAGGTCCTGATGCCTATTTCTGCATTCAGGACCTGAAATTACGTCACAGCTTGCTGTGATTGGTCGCGTTGCGGTCACATGGGCGGCACGCAACGAATCACAAGCCGTGACGTTTTTAAAAATGCGCGCGTCTCCTGCCTCCCGTGACGTCACGGCTTGTGATTGGTCGCGTCGCCCATGTGACCGCGACGCGACCAATCACAAGCCGGAACGTAATTTTAAAATCATGAATGCCTAGAATTAGGCATCCAGGACCTGAAAATTACGTCACGGCTTGCTGTGATTGGTCGTGTCGCGGCCACATGGGCGGCACGCGACCAATCACAAGCCGTGACGTCACGGAAAGAAGTAAAAGCGCGCATTTTAAGCAAACAACGCTGCCGATTCCCTCAGTAAGGTCCAGGCTGCGTCGGAGAGGTGAGTATAGCAATATTTTTTTATTTTAATTCTTTATTTTACACATTAATATGGATCCCAGGGCCTGAAGGAGAGTTTCCTCTCCTTCAGACCCTGGGAACCATCAGGATACCGTCCGATACTTGAGTCCCATTGACTTGTATTGGTATCGGGTATCGGTATCGGATTAGATCCGATACTTTGCCGGTATCGGCCGATACTTTCCGATACCGATACTTTCAAGTATCGGACGGTATCGCTCAACACTACCTGTTACCCTTGGTAAAATAAAACAAATTGGATCTGAAGTAAAAATTTTGTGAAAAAAAGTTAAATGTTTAATTTTTTTTAAACATTCCAAAAATTCTTGTGAAGCACCTGAAGGGTTAATAAACTTTTTGAATGTGGTTTTGAGTACCTTGAGGGGTGCAGGTTTTAGAATGGTGTCACTTTTGGGCATCTTCTGTCATATAGACCCCTCAAAGTCACTTCAAGTGTGAGGTGGTCCGTAAAAAAAAATGGTTTTGCAAATTTTGTTGCAAAAATGAGAAATCGCTGGTCAAATTTTAACCCTTATAACTCCCTAAAAAAAAAAAATTATGTTTCCAAAATTGTGCTGATGTAAAGCAGACATGTGGGAAATGTTGTTTATTAACTATATTATGTGATATAACTCTCTAATTTAAGGGCATAAAAACTAAAAGTTTGAAAATTGCTAAATTTTCATAGTTTTCGACAAATTTTTGTTTTTTTCACAAATAAATGCAAGTCATATCGAAGAAGTTTTACCACTATCATGAAGTACAATATGTCACGAGAAAACAATGTCAGAATCAACAGGATCCGTTGAAGCGTTTCAGAGTTATGATCTCATAAAATGACAAACGAAGAACCCACAAGAACAAAAGCAGTCAAAAAGTCCAATTATATGCAAAATATCAAAATCTTTATTAGAAATATAGGTGAACAGACAGCAGGGGATGAATTCCCCATGATAGCCTCAACACATCTAGAAAGGGCACAGATAGGTGTGCAGCAGAGTATCCAATGCAAGGCATAATATACCACCCATTTTATCAACACATATAACAGTCAAGTGACATAAATCGCCATAAAGCATAAATACTTGAATAGTACATACCTGCAGATAGAAATAGTGGTCACTGCGCACACCCTATCGCGCCCACCCCTGGCAGTGGTCAGAATTGTAAAAATTGGCCCTGTCACTTAGGTGAAAACAGGCTTCGGGGTGAAGCGGTTAAAGATGCACAAAAAGGAGGCACTTGAAAAATGGGCTGCATGGTCGAGTCGCCAGAAGAATGCCATTACTGTGCAAATGCCACAAAGAATCTCACCTACAATATGCAAAACAGCGCAGAGACAAGCCTCAAAACTTCTGCAACAGGGTAAGTGGAGTGATGAGAACAAAATTGAACTTTTTGGCCACAACCATAAACGTTACATTTGGAGAGAGGTCAACAAGGCCTATGATGAAAGGAACACCATTCCTACTGTAAAGCACAGAGGTGGATCACTGATATTTTGGGATGTGTGAGCTACAAAGGCACAGGAAACTTGGTCAAAGTTGAAGGAAAGATGAATGCAGCACATTATCAGCAAATACTGGAGGTAAATTTTCACTCATCAGACCGGAAGATACTCATGGGACGTATGTGGACGTTCCAACATGACAACGATCCAAAAAACAAAGCCAAGTCGACCTGTCATTGGCTACAGCAGAACAAAGTTAAGGATCTAGAGTGGCCATCGAGCCGCTCGGGGGAGATCTCAAGTGCGCAGTTCATACTAGACAGCCTAGGAATTTACAGAAACTGGAGGCTTTTTGCCAAGAAGAGTGGGCAGCTTTACCATAAGAGAAAATAAAGAACCTCATCCACAACTACCACAAAAGACTTCAAGCAGTCATGGATGTTAGAGGGGGCAATACACGGTATTCATAAATTAGGTATGTAAACTTTTGATCAGGGTCATTTGGATATTTTGGGTTGTCATTATCATTTAAAAAGAGAAAATACAGTAGTTTGACAATAAATGGCTTCACCCAACCACTAACTATGAGTGGAGAAAAAGTTTTTGTGTTTATCATTTATATTCCCTGAATAAAGGCCAAGAAAGCAAAAATTCTGCCGAGGTATGCAAACTTTTGAGCACCACTGTCCACTATCTGGGGAAGATGAAGGGAGGGGTTACTGACGACAGAGCAGAGGAGACAGACAGGGAAAGAGATAAGACAAACCTCTATAAGGCACACCTTATTAAATAGCAATGTAAAAATAGAATACTGTATGATTCCCAAGTCATGGGACATAACAATCGTGCTTTGTGATATTATCCCCTCAGTGTATGGTGCGTGATGAATGACATCCCAGTCAGGAGCTGCTGGTTCTACTCTCTTTGCTATTGTGCATCATGGTATTGGTAGTAATGTGCATTTCTACGCCTTATATTTAGGCAGCATTCACATATTGTTGCCGTGTTGCATTGTTTCCATGCAATTACGGTAAACTGTTATCGTTCTGCCAAAGGTTTTTTTTTTGGCCAAAAATACACAATGTGGCCATAACCTTTCTCTCACTATCTCTATGGCCTCCTTCACATGTCCGTGTTTCCAGTACATGTGTTATCCATTTTTTTCATGGATTCCACACAAACCCATTATAAGCTATGCTGCCATTCACATGTCTGTATTGTTACACGGACCGTGTATCCATGCAAAACACATGGAGACATGTCTATGTTTTTCCGGCAACATGGATGTAAAGGGCCAATACAAGTTTATGGGTCCATGAAAAGCATGTATAGCACATTGATGGCATCCATGTGCTGTACGTGTGTTGTATGTGTTTACCATTTCAAACTATAGGAGAAGCTTTGGAATATAATTCTGTCATTAACCATAGCGGAAAAACACTGATCACACACTGATAGAAAACACTAATTGCACCATGTACGAGTTTAAGCACAGATGTGTGAAGGATGCATTGAAATAACATTTACTAACCTACCAAACCGGCACTGTTCCTGTGGTGTTTGTGCCGAGTCTCCTGGGGCTTGGGTGAAATTATGTCTCATGAGCCATGCTGCAATCAGCGGCCACTTTTGGACTGTTGTTCTCTCACTTCTTCCATTTGCATAATGTTCACACGAAAGAAGTGAGAGTGCAGAAGCCCAATACCAGCCTCTGGTTAGCTGCCAGCAGATATGGCACTGACATCGCTAGAACAAGAGTATCTTTTATTTTTATTTTTAAAGGGAAGCACTTAATACTTTATATAAAAACAGGATGTCGAGATAGTAGATAAACTCTTTAAATTTCTGCTACATGCTCCCATTTGGTCACAGATAGAAAGCTCCCACATAACGCCATATACCTTGGGGAGCCTCATCTGGGCCACTGGGCCCTTGCCAAAAGATGTAAATACACATTCACCATATACGTCTCATGCAATACGTTTCTGGAGAGCTAATAGATTTCAATTTACAATCCAATCTCAACCCTCACCACTTTTAGAATTGTTTGGCAATCCCATGTTCCCTCCGGGTGTGGCTTCTAAGAACCATGCTTGGTGGAAACAAAACAAACTAATCAGGTTACAATGTTTAACATTTAATTTCCAATTAATGTTGAAGCAAGAATTTGTTACTAAATATCAAGTACCGACGTCCGAAAATTTTAGACTTCAGCAAATTTTTCATTTTTTGCACACATTGTCTACCAGCGCACCAAATCCCAAACCCACAAGCTTTGAACTAAAATGTTTATATGACCCTTTGGGAACTGGCCTCATATCACATTTGTATTCTACATTTAACCAACCACGAGATGATTTGAAAATAGAAGGCTATGGAACTATGGGAGGAAGACCTACGAATAAATCTCACACCTCAAAGATGGTTTAAATGTTATGAAAATATATTAAAGGGAAGTAACAAAATCTCATTAACCAAGACATCTCTTAAATTATTCCATAGAATACACTATGTCCCCAGCTTTTTACATATTATCTATCATACTGTTAGGTGTCGAGTTCCCGCCTCTGCACAGCAGGAATCTCGAACCATCTCTGCTGCGGTCTCCCATTCTTCACCAGCCGCAGTGGAGATGTCAGTCCCAGCGTCTGGCTCAGACTGATACTGGATGACTGGTTACTACTGCCCTTCCAGGCTCTGTCCTTGTAGCCAGCAATATTCAGCAGCGAGCAGGTCTTTCTGGGACTAAGTCCTGCTTTTCCCTTACTGAGCATGCCCACGGGACGAACTCCCATTGGAGGTTGGGTGTTACATGCTCAGGTCCTGTTGCGGCTCCTATTGGTCCATCTGGAAGGTCTTGTAGCACTGCCATTATAAAAGGCCGCTCGACCATGCGCTAGTGTACACTTGTAAATGTGTGTGTGTTGACGTGTGAAAGACGCTCCTTAATTATCCCCTCCCTTGTGCATGACTGCTCGCGTAAGGTGGATGATTGCTATCTAGCGCCTGTCTTAGCTATCAGCACGTGACACACAAAACAGCGTCAAATTGCTGTGACTGCCAGTGCGGCGCCGTGTGCTTTCATAGAGCTTTCCTTACCCAAGCCTGGGTGGTTAGTGGGGTCCGCCAGAGCGGCACCGCATGCACTCCCGTGCATCTAAATTATTATTTAGGTTACGCTGACAGCCCAGTAGTGGTGTCGAGCGCAAGAGGTCTAGTACTCTAATCCCGAGTCTAGGGGTAGAGTTCTGTGACTTCTTGCTTGCGCTCTTTGTGCGGTACCGCAGCCCTGTGATGCAACAGGGTTCACTTTCTTCATACTGGTTGAAGTTAACCCATGTGTGAATCCATACTGTACCACCATATAGTCCGTCATAACTTAGCAGCAGGTTCCATCTCTGCATGGTGGACCCCGGGCTGCGAACGCACCTTACTCTATCTTTCTAATTATTTGGTGCTTTCCATGTCATGATTCCCCAATGGCATGGGAACATCAGAAACACAAAATAACAGACTAGCCCTCGGGTGATGGAAACTCAAGCTGACCGTGACCTAAATCTACCACACAACTAACAGTAGCCAGGAAGCATTCCTACGGCTGCCTAGATGCCATGCGCCAGCCGGAGAACTAACTACGCCTGGAAGAGGAAGGAACAGACCTGGCTTACCTCTAGTGAAATCCCCAAAGATGATAGTAGCCCCCACATATAGGGTTGAGCGACTTTCATTTTTTTAAGATCGAGTAGGGTTTTGGGAAACCCGATTTTGTCCAGAGTCGAGTCGAGTGCAGTCGGCCGATTATCGCTAAAAGTCGGGGATCGACCGAAACACGAAACCCAATGCAAGTCAATGGGGAAGCATAGTCGGCAGTGAGTGGAGGCCAGGAAAACACCTACAGTGCCCATTTTAATGCCAAAAACATCCATTCTTGTTTCTGAAGCTTGCCAATCTTAATTAACTGTATAATAATAGTTGGGCATAGGGAATTGGGGGAAAGTTGTGGGGGGAGTAGGGCTGGCTCAAGTTTTTCGTGGGCCCAGGAAATGCGGACTACGTCACGGCGGTGTTGCAGGGAAAGGTAAGTATTTAAAAGTTGCAAGTGCTGTGATCCTGAGCAAGCAGGGGGGGCCCACTCGTTCGCATTGCCACTGGCACAGGGCCCCTCAAAGTACGGCGGTGTGTTTGCATGGCGGGGGCGCCTCCCACCAGCAGCGACACTTTTGCGTACTCTGAGGGGCCCTGTGCCAGTGACGTCGCCAACGAGTATGCCCCCCCACCTGATGAAGGAACCTGCACTTTCATCTGCACCTTCCTCTTTGTCCCTGTGTAAGGTGGTATAACATGCGGGAAGGGGAACCTTACTTTCAGCAGGGACAGATTCTGGCTGTGTAGAGTACAAGGGGAATGTAGTGGTCTAGGTCAATGTACCAGCAGACTCATTTAGCAGTGGCTGGGCAATGGGCAGGATGAGGAGGAAACAGATATAGGGCCAAAGAATAAAGTAGGCTACATGCAGTTCAAAATTGGTAACAGGACTAAACAGGCGGCATTGCTTTGTTCAGTGGAGTAGCAAACCCAAGAGCAGCAGACACTGTTTCAAGGGCCTAACCACACTAGTAGGCCAAATGCAGTTTAATATCTGATAGTATAGGGCGAAAGCCAGAATGTGGAAGCTCAGCTTTGTTCAGTTGAGGACAACACCAGGGAGGGGCAGACACCTTTAGTAGGCCGGAAAAGCCTATTGCATTTTTTAAAATGGTAATTTGGAGCAGAAGGTTGAAGCTCAGCTTTATTTAGTTGAGGGCAACACCAGGGAGGGGCAGAAGCCGTTAGTAGGCCCTAACCACCATTTTTTTTTTTAAAACCACTTAATGAGAGCCGGAAGGTTGAAGCTCAGCTTTATTTAGTTGAGGACAACACCAGGCAGGGGCACACAGACAGACACCTTTAGTAGGCCGGAAAAGCCTATTGCATTTTTCAAAATGGTAATTTGGAGCAGAAGGTTGAAGCTCAGCTTTATTTAGTTGAGGGCAACACCAGGCAGGGGCACACAGACAGACACCTTTAGTAGGCCGGAGAAGCCTATTGCATTTTTTAAAATGGTAATTTGGAGCAGAAGGTTGAAGCTCAGCTTTATTTAGTTGAGGACAACACCAGGCAGGGGCACACAGACAGACACCTTTAGTAGGCCGGAAAAGCCTATTGCATTTTTCAAAATGGTAATTTGGAGCAGAAGGTTGAAGCTCAGCTTTATTTAGTTGAGGGCAACACCAGGGAGGGGCAGAAGCCGTTAGTAGGCCCTAACCACCATTTTTTTTTTTTAAAACCACTTAATGAGAGCCGGAAGGTTGAAGCTCAGCTTTATTTAGTTGAGGACAACACCAGGGAGGGGCAGAAGCCGTTAGTAGGCCCTAACCACCATTTTTTTTTTTAAAACCACTTAATGAGAGCCGGAAGGTTGAAGCTCAGCTTTATTTAGTTGAGGACAACACCAGGGAGGGGCAGAAGCCGTTAGTAGGCCCTAACCACCATTTTTTTTTTAAAAACCACTTAATGAGAGCCGGAAGGTTGAAGCTCAGCTTTATTTAGTTGAGGACAACACCAGGCAGGGGCACACAGACAGACACCTTTAGTAGGCCGGAAAAGCCTATTGCATTTTTTAAAATGGTAATTTGGAGCAGAAGGTTGAAGCTCAGCTTTATTTAGTTGAGGACAACACCAGGGAGGGGCAGAAGCCGTTAGTAGGCCCTAACCAAAGTTGAAGGCCAAATGCAGTTTAATTTCTGATACTATAGGCCGAAAGCCAGAAGGTGGAAGCTCCGATTTAGACAGTGGAGGACAATTTGAATTAGGGACTGCAGACAGACTTAGTAGGCTGTCCCCTGTGGACCATGCATCCACCACATTAACCCATTGCGCCGTAATGGACACGTAATCTTCCGTGGCCATGCCTACAGGTCCATGCGTCTGTTGTCAGGTGCACCTTTGTACTCACAGATTGCCAGAGTGCATGGACAATGCGGTCTTCTACATGCTGGTGGAGGGTTGGGATGGCTTTTCTCGCAAAAGAAGTGTCGACTGGTTAGCTTGTAGCGTGGTACAGCGTAGTCCATCATGGCCTTATTAATAGTAAATAAAATATATAACTAGGCTCTATGAACTTTTAAATAGGTTCCAGGGGTACACGGGCAGCATTGGTGTGGTCAGTGGAGGAGTATTGCAAGTAGGGGCTGCAGACAGGCTTCAAAGGCCTAAAATAACAAACAATAGGCTCATTGCAGTTTTACAGCGGTTACATGGATAGACGGGCAGGCAGCTTGGTGGTGAGTGGAGGAGTATTTAAAGTAGGGACCGCAGACAGGCTTCAAAGGCCTAACATAAGAAAATGGGCTGGCTGTAGGCACTTTATAATTGGTTCCAGGGGTACACGGGCAGCAGTGGTCTGGTCAGTGGAGGAGTATTTAAAGTAGGGGCCGCAGACAGGCTATCAAAGGCCTAAAATAACAAACAATAGGCTCATTGCAGTTTTACAGCGGTTACATGGATAGACGGGCAGGCAGCTTGGTGGTGAGTGGAGGAGTATTTAAAGTAGGGACCGCAGACAGGCTTCAAAGGCCTAACATAAGAAAATGGGCTGGCTGTAGGCACTTTATAATTGGTTCCAGGGGTACACGGGCAGCAGTGGTCTGGTCAGTGGAGGAGTATTTAAAGTAGGGGCCGCAGACAGGCTATCAAAGGCCTAAAATAACAAACAATAGGCTCATTGCAGTTTTACAGCGGTTACATGGATAGACGGGCAGGCAGCTTGGTGGTGAGTGGAGGAGTATTTAAAGTAGGGACCGCAGACAGGCTTCAAAGGCCTAACATAAGAAAATGGGCTGGCTGTAGGCACTTTATAATTGGTTCCAGGGGTACACGGGCAGCAGTGGTCTGGTCAGTGGAGGAGTATTTAAAGTAGGGACCGCAGACAGGCTATCAAAGGCCTAAAATAACAAACAATAGGCTCATGGCAGCTTTACAGCGGTTACATGGATACACGGGCAGGCAACTTGGTGGTGGTGAGTGGAGGAGTATTTAAAGTAGGGACCGCAGACAGGCTATCAAAGGCCTAACATAACAAACAATAGGCTCATGGCAGTTTCACAGCGGTTACATGGATACACGGGCAGGCAACTTGGTGGTGGTGAGTGGAGGAGTATTTAAAGTAGGGACCGCAGACAGGCTATCAAAGGCCTAAAATAACAAACAATAGGCTCATGGCAGTTTTACAGCGGTTACATGGATACACGGGCAGGCAGCTTGGTGGTCAGTGGAGGAGTATTTAAAGTAGGGACCGCAGACAGGCTATCAAAGGCCTAACATAACAAACAATAGGCTCATGGCAGTTTTACAGCGGTTACATGGATACACGGGCAGGCAGCTTGGTGGTCAGTGGAGGAGTATTTAAAGTAGGGACCGCAGACAGGCTTCAAAGGCCTAACATAAGAAAATGGGCTGGCTGTAGGCACTTTATAATTGGTTCCAGGGGTACACGGGTAGCAGTGGTCTGGTCAGTGGAGGAGTATTTAAAGTAGGGACCGCAGACAGGCTATCAAAGGCCTAAAATAACAAACAATAGGCTCATGGCAGCTTTACAGCGGTTACATGGATACACAGGCAGCTTGGTGGTGAGTGGAGGAGTATTTAAAGTAGGGACCGCAGACAGGCTATCAAAGGCCTAACATAACAAACAATAGGCTCATGGCAGTTTTACAGCGGTTACATGGATACACGGGCAGGCAACTTGGTGGTGGTGAGTGGAGGAGTATTTAAAGTAGGGACCGCAGACAGGCTATCAAAGGCCTAAAATAACAAACAATAGGCTCATGGCAGTTTTACAGCGGTTACATGGATACACGGGCAGGCAGCTTGGTGGTCAGTGGAGGAGTATTTAAAGTAGGGACCGCAGACAGGCTATCAAAGGCCTAACATAACAAACAATAGGCTCATGGCAGTTTTACAGCGGTTACATGGATACACGGGCAGGCAGCTTGGTGGTCAGTGGAGGAGTATTTAAAGTAGGGACCGCAGACAGGCTTCAAAGGCCTAACATAAGAAAATGGGCTGGCTGTAGGCACTTAATAATTGGTTCCAGGGGTACACGGGCAGCAGTGGTCTGGTCAGTGGAGGACTAGTGGAAGGAGGGACCGCAGACAGGCTTCAAAGGCCTAAAATAACAAACAATAGGCTCATGGCAGTTTTACAGCGGTTACATGGATACACGGGCAGGCAGCTTGGTGGTCAGTGGAGGAGTATTTAAAGTAGGGACCGCAGACAGGCTTCAAAGGCCTAACATAAGAAAATGGGCTGGCTGTAGGCACTTTATAATTGGTTCCAGGGGTACACGGGCAGCATTGGTCTGGTCAGTGGAGGAGTATTTAAAGTAGGGACCGCAGACAGGCTATCAAAGGCCTAAAATAACAAACAATAGGCTCATGGCAGCTTTACAGCGGTTACATGGATACACAGGCAGCTTGGTGGTGAGTGGAGGAGTATTTAAAGTAGGGACCGCAGACAGGCTATCAAAGGCCTAACATAACAAACAATAGGCTCATGGCAGTTTTACAGCGGTTACATGGATACACGGGCAGGCAACTTGGTGGTGGTGAGTGGAGGAGTATTTAAAGTAGGGACCGCAGACAGGCTATCAAAGGCCTAAAATAACAAACAATAGGCTCATGGCAGTTTTACAGCGGTTACATGGATACACGGGCAGGCAGCTTGGTGGTGAGTGGAGGAGTATTTAAAGTAGGGACCGCAGACAGGCTATCAAAGGCCTAACATAACAAACAATAGGCTCATGGCAGTTTTACAGCGGTTACATGGATACACGGGCAGGCAGCTTGGTGGTCAGTGGAGGAGTATTTAAAGTAGGGACCGCAGACAGGCTTCAAAGGCCTAACATAAGAAAATGGGCTGGCTGTAGGCACTTTATAATTGGTTCCAGGGGTACACGGGCAGCAGTGGTCTGGTCAGTGGAGGACTAGTGGAAGGAGGGACCGCAGACAGGCTTCAAAGGCCTAAAATAACAAACAATAGGCTCATGGCAGCTTTACAGCGGTTACATGGATACACAGGCAGCTTGGTGGTGAGTGGAGGAGTAGTGCAAGGAGTGTCTGTCCCAGTACTCCCAAAATATAAATAGATGTTAATGTCTCGCAAAACAACCACAACAAAAAAAAAGGTGGCATACTTAGGTACAGGGGTGGGCTCATCTACTGAGTTTCTGACATAGTAATTTGGCAGTAACTATTTAATGGTGCCAATATAGGACACAGACACAGACTACTTTAAGTTGCATCATAGATGTCTACAAATTTGTATTGTCAGTGCCAGACATTGAATGATGTCAGCGAATAGAATAAAGATTGGTGGAGCTGTGCGACATAATTTTGGACGTGGTAGAGCACATTTTGAGCTGGGGTAGGGGGGAACTCTCTTGAGGCCGGCGGGACCGCCCCAGGGCCCCTCATGTTACAACGGTGTGTCTGACGTTGGGTGCGCACCACCACCGCCAGAGACACTACATTGTACTATGAGGGACCCAGTAGCAATGCCGTCAACCAAAAGCGAGCACACCCACCTCTTCAGACAAACAGCAGTCTCACGGGTGCTTGCGCCAAGTCGCGATACCACGGCCCCGTGTGGGGAGTTTTGCCATTTAGGGAGGTGTAAACATGTCGTATGCTGTACAATCAGCTGCAGCAAATTAGACATTAGAAAAGTAATTCACAGGCAAGAGCTTTTCATAGGAAAGCTAGGTGTCGGCCGGGCAAGGTGGGGCAAAAGATTTTGAAATCCAGTTGTGGTTCATTTTAATGAATGTTAGATCGTCAACATTTTGGGTAGCCAGACGAGTCCTTTTTTCGGTTAATATTGAACCTGCAGCACTGAATACTCTTTCTGATAGGACACTTGCTGCCGGGCAAGCAAGCTCCTGCAATGCATATTCTGCCAATTCTGGCCAGGTGTCTAATTTGGAGGCCCAGTAATCAAATGGGAATGACGGTTGAGGGAGAACATCGATAAGGGATGAAAAATAGTTAGTAACCATACTGGACAAATGTTGTCTCCTGTCACTTTCAATTGATGCAGCAGTACCTGTCCTGTCTGCGGTCATAGCAAAATCACTCCACAACCTGGTCAGAAAACCCCTCTGTCCAACGCCACTTCTGATGTGTGCACCCCTAACACTCCTAGTCTGCTGCCCCCTGGAGCTCGTGTGAGAACGATCACGTGCGCTGTGTGCTGGGAATGCCTGAAGCAAACGGTCAACAAGAGTTGATTGTTTGGTTGCTAATATTAGTTCCAAGTTCTCATGTGGCATAATATTTTGCAATTTGCCTTTATAGCGTGGATCAAGGAGGCAGGCCAACCAGTAATCGTCATCGTTCATCATTTTCGTAATGTGTGTGTCCCTTTTTAGGATACGTAAGGCATAATCCGCCATGTGGGCCAAAGTTCCAGTTGTCAAATCTCCGGTTGTGATTGGTTGAGGGGCAGTTGCAGGCAAATCTACGTCACTTGTGTCCCTCAAAAAACCAGAACCCGGCCGTGACACGCAACCAATTTCCTGTGCCCCCGGGAAAGGTTCGGCATTAAAAATATACTCATCCCCATCATCCTCCTCGTCCTCCACCTCCTCTTCGCCCGCTACCTCGTCCTGTACACTGCCCTGACCAGACAATGGCTGACTGTCATCAAGGCTTTCCTCTTCCTCTGGTGCAGACGCCTGCTCCTTTATGTGCGTCAAACTTTGCATCAGCAGACGCATTAGGGGGATGCTCATGCTTATTACGGCGTTGTCTGCACTAACCAGCCGTGTGCATTCCTCAAAACACTGAAGGACTTGACACATGTCTTGTATCTTAGACCACTGCACACCTGACAACTCCATGTCTGCCATCCTACTGCCTGCCCGTGTATCCTCCCACAAATAAATAACAGCACGCCTCTGTTCGCACAGTCTCTGAAGCATGTGCAGTGTTGAGTTCCACCTTGTTGCAACGTCTATGATTAGGCGATGCTGGGGAAGGTTCAAAGACCGCTGATAGGTCTGCATACGGCTGGCGTGTACAGGCGAACGTCGGATATGTGAGCAAAGTGCACGCACTTTGAGGAGCAGGTCGGAGAACCCAGGATAAGTTTTCAATAAGCACTGCACCACCAGGTTTAAGGTGTGAGCCAGGCAAGGAATGTGTTTCAGTTGGGAAAGGGAGATGGCAGCCATGAAATTCCTTCCGTTATCACTCACTACCTTGCCTGCCTCAAGATCTACTGTGCCCAGCCACGACTGTGTTTCTTGTTGCAAGAACTCGGACAGAACTTCCGCGGTGTGTCTGTTGTCGCCCAAGCACTTCATAGCCAATACAGCCTGCTGACGCTTGGCAGTAGCTGGCCCATAATGGGACAACTGGTGTGCAACAGTGTCATCTGCCGATGGAGTGGTTGGCAGACTGCGTTCTGTGGAAGAGCTGTAGCTTCTGCAGGAGGACGAGGAGGAGGAGGAGGAGGGGGTGCGAACGCCTACAGCCAACTGTTTCCTAGACCGTGGGCTAGGCACAACTGTCCCTAAATTGATGTCGCCTGTGGACCCTGCATCCACCACATTCACCCAGTGTGCCGTGATGGACACATAACGTCCCTGGCCATGCCTACTGGTCCATGCATCTGTAGTCAGGTGCACCTTTGTACTCACAGATTGCCTGAGTGCATGGACGATGCGCTGTTTAACATGCTTGTGCAGGGCTGGGATGGCTTTTCTGGAAAAAAAGTGTCGACTGGGTAGCTCGTATCGTGGTTCAGCGTACTCCATCAGGGCTTTGAAAGCTTCGCTTTCAACTAACCGGTAGGGCATCATCTCTAACGAGATTAGTCTAGCTATGTGGGCGTTAAAACACTGTGTACGCGGATGCGAGGATAAGTACTTCCTTTTTCTAACCAGAGTCTCATGTAGGGTGAGCTGGACTGGAGAGCTGGAGATCGTGGAACTTTCGGGTGTGCCGGTGTACATGGCAGACTGAGAGACGGTTGGAGACGGTATTGTTTCCGCCGGTGCCCTAGATGCAATATTTCCTCCTACAAAACTGGTGATTCCCTGACCCTGACTGCTTTTGGCTGGCAAAGAAACCTGCACAGATACTGCCGGTGGTGCGGAAAATGGTGGCCTTACAGTGACGGAAGGGATGTTGCGTTGCTGACTAGCTTCATTGGCCGAGGGTGCTACAACCTTGAGGGACGTTTGGTAGTTAGTCCAGGCTTGAAAATGCATGGTGGTTAAGTGTCTATGCATGCAACTAGTATTTAGACTTTTCAGATTCTGACCTCTGCTTAAGCTAGTTGAACATTTTTGACAGATGACTTTGCGCTGATCAGTTGGATGTTGTTTAAAAAAATGCCAGACTGCACTCTTCCTAGACTCGGATCCCTTTTCAGGGATTGCAGACTGAGCTTTAACCGGATGGCAACGCTGTGCTCCAACAGGTTTTGGCTTTGACACGCGTTTTGGGCCAGATACGGGCCCGGCAGATGGAACCTGTTGCGATGTTGATGCCTGCTGCGGCCCCTCCTCCACCTCCGCTTCTGAACTACTGCCGCCTGCACCCTGTTCCCCCAATGGCTGCCAATCGGGGTCAATAACTGGGTCATCTATTACCTCCTCTTCGAGCTCGTGTGCAACTTCGTCTGTGTCACTGTGTCGGTCGGTGGTATAGCGTTCGTGGCGGGGCAACATAGTCTCATCAGGGTCTGATTGTGGATCTGTACCCTGAGAGGGCAATGTGGTGGTCTGAGTCAAAGGAGCAGCATAGTACTCTGGCTGTGGCTGTGCATCAGTGCACTCCATGTCAGAATATACTTGTAATGGGCATGGCCTGTTAAATGTTTCACTTTCTAAGCCAGGGACGGTATGTGTAAAGAGCTCCATGGAGTGACCCGTTGTGTCGCCTGCTGCATCCTTCTCTCTTGTTGTAGTTTTTGCTGAGGAGGACAAGGAAGCGACTTGTCCCTGACCGTGAACATCCACAAGCGACGCGCTGCTTTTACATTTACCAGTTTCGGAAGAGGAGGCAAAAGAGCTAGAGGCTGAGTCTGCAATGTAAGCCAAAACTGTCATGATCTCCATGGCCAGAGAACTAGCATAAGCCTCAATAGGAACAAGCTCTTGGAAGATGTAACTGTACTGACCATGAACTAAACCTACCGCATCATCTAGAAGTAGCCAGGTAGCATGTCCTACTTTTTATCCCTATATGCCCAGCGCCGGCCGGAGAACTAAATAATGCTAGCAGAGGGAAATATAAGACCTGACTCACCTCTAGAGAAATGCCCAAAAAGGAGACAGAAGCCCCCCACATATATTGGCGGTGATATGAGATGAAAGAACAAACGCAGCAGGAAAATAGTTTTAGCAAATTTGAGGTCCGCTTTCTAGATAGCAGAAGACAGAAAGCATACTTTCATGGTCAGTAGAAAACCCTAACAAAACACATCCAGAAATTACTTTAGGACTCTGGCATTAACTCATAATACCAGAGTGGCAATTCCTGATCAACAAGAGCTTTCCAGACACAGTAACGAAACTGCAGCTGTGAACTGGAACCAAAATACAAAAACAAAACATGGACGAATGTCCAACTTATCTAGTAGATGTCTGGGAGCAGGAACAAGCACAGAGAGGCTTCTGATAACATTGTTGACCGGCAAGCATCTAACAGAGAAGCCAGGTTATATAGCGACACCCAGATCTAATCAGAACAGGTGAACAGGGAAGATGATGTCACAAGTTCAATTCCACCAGTAGCCACCGGGGGAGCCCAGAATCCAAATTCACAACAGTACCCCCCCCTCAAGGAGGGGGCACCGAACCCTCACCAGAACCACCAGGGCGATCAGGATGGGCCCTATGAAAGGCACGAACCAGATCAGAGGCATGAACATCAGATGCAGTGACCCAAGAATTATCCTCCTGGCCGTATCCCTTCCACTTGACCAGATACTGGAGTCTCCGTCTGGAAACACGGGAGTCTAGGATTTTTTCCACAACGTACTCCAACTCACCCTCAACCAACACCGGAGCAGGAGGCTCAACGGAAGGCACAACCGGTGCCTCATACCTGCGCAATAACGACCGATGAAAAACGTTATGAATAGAAAAGGATGCAGGGAGGTCCAAACGGAAGGAAACAGGGTTAAGAATCTCCAATATTTTATACGGACCGATGAACCGAGGCTTAAACTTAGGAGATGAGACCCTCATAGGGACAAAACGAGAAGACAACCACACCAAATCTCCAACACAAAGCCGAGGACCAACACGACGGTGACGGTTGGCAAAAAGCTGAGTCTTCTCCTGGGACAACTTTAAATTGTCCATCACCTGCCCCCAGATATGATGCAATCTCTCCACCACCGCATCCACTCCAGGACAATCCGAGGATTCCATCTGACCGGAGGAAAATCGAGGGTGGAACCCCGAATTACAGAAAAACGGGGACACCAAAGTGGCAGAGCTGGCCCGATTATTGAGGGCGAACTCCGCCAATGGCAAAAAAGCAACCCAATCATCCTGGTCAGCAGACACAAAACACCTCAGATATGTCTCCAGGGTCTGATTAGTCCGCTCGGTCTGGCCATTAGTCTGAGGGTGAAAAGCAGACGAAAAAGACAAATCTATGCCCATCCTAGCACAGAATGCCCGCCAAAATCTAGACACAAATTGGGTTCCTCTGTCAGAAACGATATTCTCAGGAATACCATGCAAACGAACAACATTTTGAAAAAACAGGGGCACCAACTCGGAAGAAGAAGGCAATTTGGGCAGGGGAACCAAATGGACCATCTTAGAAAAACGGTCACACACCACCCAGATGACAGACATCTTCTGAGAAACAGGCAGATCTGAAATAAAATCCATCGAGATGTGTGTCCAAGGCCTCTTAGGAATAGGCAAGGGCAACAATAATCCACTAGCCCGAGAACAACAAGGCTTGGCCCGAGCACAAACGTCACAAGACTGCACAAAGCCTCGCACATCTCGTGACAGGGAAGGCCACCAGAAGGATCTTGCCACCAAATCCCTGGTACCAAAAATTCCAGGATGACCTGCCAATGCAGAAGAATGTACCTCAGAGATGACTCTACTGGTCCAATCATCAGGAACAAACAACCTATCAGGCGGACAACGATCCGGTCTATCCGCCTGAAACTCCTGCAAGGCCCGCCGCAGGTCTGGAGAAACGGCTGACAAGATAACTCCCTCCTTAAGAATACCTGTGGGGTCAGAGTTGCCGGGTGAATCAGGCTCAAAACTCCTAGAAAGGGCATCCGCCTTAACATTCTTAGAACCCGGTAGGTACGATACCACAAAATTAAACCGAGAGAAAAATAATGACCAGCGCGCCTGTCTAGGATTCAGGCGCCTGGCGGTCTCAAGATAGATCAAATTTTTGTGGTCAGTCAATACCACCACCTGATGTCTGGCCCCCTCGAGCCAATGGCGCCACTCCTCAAACGCCCACTTCATGGCCAAAAGCTCCCGATTCCCAACATCATAATTCCGCTCAGCGGGCGAAAATTTACGGGAAAAGAAGGCACAAGGCCTCATCACGGCGCAGTCAGAACTTTTCTGCGACAACACTGCCCCAGCCCCGATCTCAGAAGCGTCGACCTCAACCTGAAAAGGAAGAGTCACATCAGGCTGACGCAACACAGGGGCAGAAGAAAAACGGCGCTTAAGCTCCTGAAAGGCCTCCACAGCATCAGGGGACCAATTAGCAACATCAGCACCCTGTCTAGTCAAATCGGTCAATGGCTTAACGACATCCGAAAAACCAGAAATAAATCGACGATAAAAGTTGGCAAAGCCCAAAAATTTCTGAAGACTTTTAAGAGAAGAGGGCTGCGTCCAATCACAAATAGCTTGAACCTTGACAGGATCCATCTCAATGGAAGAGGGAGAAAAAATATATCCCAAAAAGGAAATTCTCTGAACCCCAAAAACGCACTTAGAACCCTTGACACACAGAGAATTAGACCGCAAAACCTGAAAAACCCTCTTAACTTGCCGGACATGAGAGTCCCAATCATCCGAAAAAATCAGAATATCATCCAGATACACTATCATAAATTTATCCAAAAAATCGCGGAAAATATCATGCATAAAGGACTGGAAGACTGAAGGGGCATTAGAAAGACCAAAAGGCATCACCAAATACTCAAAGTGGCCCTCAGGCGTATTAAATGCGGTTTTCCACTCATCCCCCTGCCTGATCCGCACCAAATTATACGCCCCACGGAGATCAATCTTAGAGAACCACTTGGCCCCCTTTATGCGAGCAAACAAATCAGTCAGCAACGGCAATGGGTATTGATATTTAACCGTGATTTTATTCAAAAGCCGATAATCAATACATGGTCTCAAAGAGCCGTCTTTTTTTGACACAAAGAAAAAACCGGCTCCTAAGGGAGATGACGATGGACGAATATGTCCCTTTTCCAAGGACTCCTTTATATATTCTCGCATAGCAGTATGTTCAGGCACAGACAGATTAAATAAACGACCCTTTGGGTATTTACTACCCGGAATTAAATCTATAGCACAATCGCACTCACGGTGCGGAGGTAGCGAACCCAGCTTGGGTTCTTCAAAGACGTCACGATAATCAGACAGGAACTCAGGGATTTCAGAGGGAATAGATGATGAAATGGACACCAAAGGTACGTCCCCATGAGTCCCCTTACATCCCCAGCTCAACACAGACATAGCTCTCCAGTCAAGGACTGGGTTGTGAGACTGCAGCCATGGCAATCCTAGCACCAAATCATCATGTAGATTATACAGCACCAGAAAACGAATAGTCTCCTGGTGATCCGGATTAATACACATAGTCACTTGTGTCCAGTATTGTGGTTTATTATTAGCCAATGGGGTGGAGTCAATCCCCTTCAGAGGAATAAGAGTCTCCAAAGGCTCTAAATCATACCCACAACGATTGGCAAAGGACCAATCCATAAGACTCAAAGCGGCGCCAGAGTCGATATAGGCGTCCGTAGTAATAGATGACAAAGAGCAAATCAGGGTCACAGACAAAATAAATTTAGACTGTAAAGTGCCAATGGGAACGGATTTATCAAGCTTTTTAGTACGCTTAGAGCATGCTGATATAACATGAGTAGAATCCCCACAATAGAAACACAACCCATTTTTCCGTCTAAAATTCTGCCGCTCGCTTCTGGACAGAATTCTATCACACTGCATGTTTTCTGGCGTCTTCTCAGTGGACACCGCCAGATGGTGCACTGGTTTGCGCTCCCGCAGACGCCTATCGATCTGAATGGCCATTGTCATGGACTCATTCAGACTTGCAGGCACAGGGAACCCCACCATAACATCCTTAATGGCATCAGAAAGACCCTCTCTGAAAGTAGCCGCCAAGGCACACTCATTCCACTGAGTAAGCACAGACCATTTACGGAATCTTTGGCAGTAAATTTCAGCTTCATCTTGCCCCTGCGATAGGGACATCAAAGTTTTTTCTGCCTGAAGTTCCAAATGAGGTTCCTCATAAAGCAAGCCCAAGGCCAGAAAAAACGCATCCACATTGCGCAACGCAGGATCCCCTGGTGCCAATGCAAAAGCCCAATCTTGAGGGTCGCCGCGGAGCAAGGAAATCACAATCCCAACCTGCTGTGCAGGGTCTCCAGCAGAACGAGATTTCAGGGACAAAAATAACTTACAATTATTTCTAAAATTCTGAAAGCTAGATCTATTCCCTGAGAAGAATTCCGGCAAAGGAATTCTCGGCTCTGATACCGGAGCATGAACAACAAAATCTTGCAAACTTTGTACTTTCGTGGCGAGATTATTCAAACCTGCAGTTACACTCTGTAGATCCATTATAGACAGGTGAACATAGAGCCATTCAAAGATTAGAAGGAGAGAGAAAAAAAAAGAAAGACTGCAGCATAGACAGACTGGCAAGTGATCCAATTAAGAGCACACTAACTACTAGAGAAAAAAAAAAAAAAAAAAAAAAATTCAGCAGACTTCTTATTTCTCTCCTTTCTCAGCCAAGGATTTTAACCCTTTAGTGGGCCGGTCAAACTGTCATGATCTCCATGGCCAGAGAACTAGCATAAGCCTCAATAGGAACAAGCTCTTGGAAGATGTAACTGTACTGACCATGAACTAAACCTACCGCATCATCTAGAAGTAGCCAGGTAGCATGTCCTACTTTTTATCCCTATATGCCCAGCGCCGGCCGGAGAACTAAATAATGCTAGCAGAGGGAAATATAAGACCTGACTCACCTCTAGAGAAATGCCCAAAAAGGAGACAGAAGCCCCCCACATATATTGGCGGTGATATGAGATGAAAGAACAAACGCAGCAGGAAAATAGTTTTAGCAAATTTGAGGTCCGCTTTCTAGATAGCAGAAGACAGAAAGCATACTTTCATGGTCAGTAGAAAACCCTAACAAAACACATCCAGAAATTACTTTAGGACTCTGGCATTAACTCATAATACCAGAGTGGCAATTCCTGATCAACAAGAGCTTTCCAGACACAGTAACGAAACTGCAGCTGTGAACTGGAACCAAAATACAAAAACAAAACATGGACGAATGTCCAACTTATCTAGTAGATGTCTGGGAGCAGGAACAAGCACAGAGAGGCTTCTGATAACATTGTTGACCGGCAAGCATCTAACAGAGAAGCCAGGTTATATAGCGACACCCAGATCTAATCAGAACAGGTGAACAGGGAAGATGATGTCACAAGTTCAATTCCACCAGTAGCCACCGGGGGAGCCCAGAATCCAAATTCACAACACAAAACTTGCTGTTGCTGCTCCGCCTTTAAAAGCGGTTTTCCTACTCCCAGAAAAGAGAGCGTTTGAGGCCTTGTGTAGCCTGACGACGAAACTGGCTCCACAGCTCCAGACTTAGGTGGAATATTTTTATCCCCACGACCACCTGATGCTCCACTACCACTACCATCATTACCAGCTGACAATGAACGCCCACGACGACCTCTTGCACCAGACTTCCTCATTGTTTTAAAATCTTAACCAAAGTAACTTTATTTGTTGCTGTCAAACAACTTACACGGTGAGCTATAACTTCAGTATGATTTCAATATCCCTTAACAGGTTGGTGAGACCACAAGGAAAATCAGGCACAATGTTACACACTCTGTTTTCTGTGGCACAAAATCACAGAGATGACACACACGCAGGACTGTCACTCAAGCACTAATGTCAATATTAATCTCCCACCTAATTTTTTTTTTTTTTTTTCTCAGGGAGACTTTAGAAACCAAATAATATTAAAAAAAAAAAAAAAAAAAAGGCTTTCTATGGCCCACAATTAGAGAGAGAGAGGTGTCACACCCAGGAGTCAAGACTGGCGCACAAGCTGAAAGGGCAATATTACTCTCCCACTGTTTTTTTAAGTTTTTTTTTTTTTTTATTTCAGGGAGACTATAGAAACCAAATAATATTAAAAAAAAAAAAAAAAAAATAGGCTTTCTATAGCCCACTGAATGAGAGAGAGAGGTGGCACACCCAGGAGTCAAGACTGGCACACAAGCTGAAAGGGCAATATTACTCTCCCACTGTTTTTTTATGTTTTTTTTTTTTTTTCAGGGAGACTTTAGAAACCAAATAATATTAAAAAAAACAAAAAAAAAAATAGCCTTTCTATGGCCCACTAAATGAGAGAGAGAGGTGGCACACCCAGGAGTCAAGACTGGCACACAAGCTGAAAGGGCAATATTACTCTCCCACTGTTTTTTTATGTATTTTTTGTTTTTTAAGGGAGACTTTAGAAACCCAATAATATTTTAAAAAAAAAATAAATAGGCTTTCTATGGCCCACTGAATGAGAGGGAGAGAGGTGGCACACCCAGGAGTCAAGACTGGCACACAAGCTGAAAGGGCAATATTACTCTCCCACTGTTTTTTTTATGTTTTTTTTTTTTTTTTTCAGGGAGACTTTAGAAACCAAATAATAAGAAAAAAAATAAATAAATAAATAGGCTTTCTATAGCCCACTGAATGAGAGATAGCACACACAGCAGTGGCACACAAGCCCTGACTGAGGCCAATATTTTTCTCCCACTGATTGATGTAGTGTTTTTGTGTTGAGGTAGATTTTAGAACACGAATCAAGGAAAAAAAAAAAATGCTTTCTATGGCCCACTGAATGAGAGAGAGGTGGCACACCCAGGAGTCAAGACTGGCACACAAGCTGAAAGGGCAATATTACTCTCCCACTGTTTTTTTATGTATTTTTTGTTTTTTTAAGGGAGACTTTAGAAACCCAATAATATTTAAAAAAATAAATAAATAGGCTTTCTATGGCCCACTGAATGAGAGGGAGAGAGGTGGCACACCCAGGAGTCAAGACTGGCACACAAGCTGAAAGGGCAATATTACTCTCCCACTGTTTTTTTATGTTTTTTTTTTTTTCAGGGAGACTTTAGAAACCAAATAATATTAAAAAAACCAAAAAAAAAAATAGCCTTTCTATGGCCCACTGAATGAGAGAGAGAGGTGGCACACCCAGGAGTCAAGACTGGCACACAAGCTGAAAGGGCAATATTACTCTCCCACTGTTTTTTTATGTATTTTTTGTTTTTTTAAGGGAGACTTTAGAAACCCAATAATATTTTAAAAAAAAATAAATAGGCTTTCTATGGCCCACTGAATGAGAGGGAGAGAGGTGGCACACCCAGGAGTCAAGACTGGCACACAAGCTGAAAGGGCAATATTACTCTCCCACTGTTTTTTTATGTTTTTTTTTTTTTTTCAGGGAGACTTTAGAAACCAAATAATATTAAAAAAACCAAAACAAAAAATAGCCTTTCTATGGCCCACTGAATGAGAGAGAGAGGTGGCACACCCAGGAGTCAAGACTGGCACACAAGCTGAAAGGGCAATATTACTCTCCCACTGTTTTTTTTATGTATTTTTTGTTTTTTAAGGGAGACTTTAGAAACCCAATAATATTTAAAAAAAAAAAAAATAGGCTTTCTATGGCCCACTGAATGAGAGGGAGAGAGGTGGCACACCCAGGAGTCAAGACTGGCACACAAGCTGAAAGGGCAATATTACTCTCCCACTGTTTTTTTATGTTTTTTTTTTTTTTTTCAGGGAGACTTTAGAAACCAAATAATATTAAAAAAACCAAAAAAAAAAATAGCCTTTCTATGGCCCACTGAATGAGAGAGAGAGGTGGCACACCCAGGAGTCAAGACTGGCACACAAGCTGAAAGGGCAATATTACTCTCCCACTGTTTTTTTTATGTATTTTTTGTTTTTTAAGGGAGACTTTAGAAACCCAATAATATTTAAAAAAAAAAATAAATAGGCTTTCTATGGCCCACTGAATGAAAGGGAGAGAGGTGGCACACCCAGGAGTCAAGACTGGCACACAAGCTGAAAGGGCAATATTACTCTCCCACTGTTTTTTTATGTATTTTTTGTTTTTTAAGGGAGACTTTAGAAACCCAATAATATTTTAAAAAAAAATAAATAGGCTTTCTATGGCCCACTGAATGAGAGGGAGAGAGGTGGCACACCCAGGAGTCAAGACTGGCACACAAGCTGAAAGGGCAATATTACTCTCCCACTGTTTTTTTAGGTTTTTTTTTTTTTTCAGGGAGACTTTAGAAACCAAATAATATTAAAAAAAAAAAAAAAAATAGGCTTGCTATAGCCCACTGAATGAGAGATAGCACACACAGCAGTGGCACACAAGCCCTGACTGAGGCCAATATTTTTCTCCCACTGATTGATGTAGTGTTTTTGTGTTGAGGTAGAATTTAGAACACAAATCACGGAAAAAATAAATAGGCTTTCTATGGCCCACTGAATGAAAGGGAGAGAGGTGGCACACCCAGGAGTCAAGACTGGCACACAAGCTGAAAGGGCAATATTACTCTCCCACTGTTTTTTTATGTATTTTTTGTTTTTTAAGGGAGACTTTAGAAACCCAATAATATTTAAAAAAATAAATAAATAGGCTTTCTATGGCCCACTGAATGAGAGGGAGAGAGGTGGCACACCCAGGAGTCAAGACTGGCACACAAGCTGAAAGGGCAATATTACTCTCCCACTGTTTTTTTAGGTTTTTTTTTTTTTTCAGGGAGACTTTAGAAACCAAATAATATTAAAAAAAAAAAAAAAAAAATAGGCTTGCTATAGCCCACTGAATGAGAGATAGCACACACAGCAGTGGCACACAAGCCCTGACTGAGGCCAATATTTTTCTCCCACTGATTGATGTAGTGTTTTTGTGTTGAGGTAGAATTTAGAACACAAATCACGGAAAAAATAAATAGGCTTTCTATGGCCCACTGAATGAAAGGGAGAGAGGTGGCACACCCAGGAGTCAAGACTGGCACACAAGCTGAAAGGGCAATATTACTCTCCCACTGTTTTTTTATGTATTTTTTGTTTTTTAAGGGAGACTTTAGAAACCCAATAATATTAAAAAAATAAAATAAATAGGCTTTCTATGGCCCACTGAATGAGAGGGAGAGAGGTGGCACACCCAGGAGTC
This sequence comes from Ranitomeya variabilis, assembly GCF_051348905.1. NCBI lineage: Eukaryota > Metazoa > Chordata > Amphibia > Anura > Dendrobatidae > Ranitomeya > Ranitomeya variabilis. The sequence goes on along the minus strand of NC_135239.1, from coordinate 49,549,776 downwards.
AAGACTGGCACACAAGCTGAAAGGGCAATATTACTCTCCCACTGTTTTTTTAGGTTTTTTTTTTTTTTTCAGGGAGACTTTAGAAACCAAATAATATTAAAAAAAAAAAAAAAAAAATAGGCTTGCTATAGCCCACTGAATGAGAGATAGCACACACAGCAGTGGCACACAAGCCCTGACTGAGGCCAATATTTTTCTCCCACTGATTGATGTAGTGTTTTTGTGTTGAGGTAGATTTTAGAACACAAATCACGGAAAAAATAAATAGGCTTTCTATGGCCCACTCAGTGAGAGATGGCACACACAGGGATGGCACTGTAGCAGAAATGCCAATCTTAATCTCCCACAAAAAAAAACAAAACAAAACAAAAAACTGTCCTACAATTACTATCTCCCTGCAGTAATGTAAGCCAGGTATGGCAGGCAGCAATAGGAGTGGACTGATGCACAAATTAAATAAAAAGTGTGGACAAACAAAAAAGATAGCTGTGCAGAAAGGAAGGAACAAGAGGATATGTGCTTTGAAAAAAGCAGTTGGTTTCCACAGTGGCGTACACACAGCAATACAGCTATCACGGAGCCTTCTAGGGCAGCCCAATGAGCTACAGCGCTGAGGGGAAAAAAAAAAAAAAATAGCTTCCACAGTCCCTGCACAGCGAAGGTGGTGTTGGACAGTGGAAATCGCTGCAGCACAAGCGGTTTGGTGGTTAGTGGACCCTGCCTAACGCTCTCCCTGCTTCTGACGAAGCGGCAGCAACCTGTCCCTAAGCTCAGATCAGCAGCAGTAAGATGGCGGTCGGCGGGAACGCCCCTTTATAGCCCCTGTGACGCCGCAGACAGCAAGCCAATCACTGCAATGCCCTTCTCTAAGATGGTGGGGACCAGGATCTATGTCATCACGCTGCCCACACTCTGCGTTCACCTTCATTGGCTGAGAAATGGCGCTTTTCGCGTCATTGAAACGCGACTTTGGCGCGAAAGTCGCGTACCGCATGGCCGACAAGCACAGGGGTCGGATCGGGTTTCATGAGACGCCGACTTAGCCAAAAGTCGGCGACTTTTGAAAATGATCGACCCGTTTCGCTCAACCCTACCCACATATATTAACGGTGAGTTCAGAGGAAAAGACATACACAGTATGAAGGTAGATTTAGCAAAGCGAGGTCCACTTACTAGATAGAGGAAGGATACAAAAGAGGACTTCACGGTCAGCTGAAAAACCCTTTCAAAAACCCATCCTGAAATTACTTTAAGACTCCTGTGTCAACTCATGACACAGGAGTGGCAATGTCAGTCCACAAGAGCTTCCAGTAACAGGAAATGACAAACTGTAAACTGGACAAAAAATACAAAACAAAAAGGACAAGAGTCCACTTAGCTGATCAGCAGACTGGTAGCAGGAACATGCAACTGAAAGACTCAGGTTACAATGATGACCGGCAAGGAAGTGACTGGAGAGCAAGGCTAAATAGGGAACTCCCAAAACTGATGGAAGCAGGTGAGCTGAGGCAGAAAAGAACACACAAGTCTCCAGTACCACCAGCCACCACTAGGGGAGCCCAAAAAGCGGATCACAACAGTACCCCCCCCTTAAGGAGGGGGCACCGAACCCTCACAAGAACCGCCAGGGCGACCTGGATGAGCCCTATGAAAGGCACGAACCAAATCCGAGGCATGAACATCAGAGGCAGTTACCCAAGAATTATCTTCCTGACCATAGCCCTTCCATTTAACCAGATACTGGAGTCGCCGCCTGGAAATACGGGAGTCCAAGATCTTCTCTATAACGTACTCCAATTCACCCTCAACCAGCACAGGAGCAGGAGGTTCAGCAGAAGGAACCACCGGCACCTCGTATCTCCGCAACAACGACCGATGGAACACATTATGGATAGCGAAAGATGCCGGGAGGTTCAAACGAAAGGAAACAGGGTTAATAATCTCCAAAATCCTATAGGGACCGATGAACCGAGGCTTAAATTTAGGAGAAGAAACCCTCATTGGGACAAAACGGGAAGACAACCACACCAAGTCCCCAACACGAAGGCGAGGACCAACCCGACGCTGGCGGTTAGCAAACCGCTGAGTCCTCTCCTGGGACAAATTCAAATTGTCCACCACTTGTTCCCAAATCCGATACAATCGATCCACCACAGCATCTACTCCAGGACAATCCGAAGACTCCGCCTGACCAGAAGAAAAACGGGGATGAAACCCCGAATTGCAAAAGAAAGGGGAAACCAAAGTGGCCGAACTAGCCCGATTATTAAGAGCAAACTCCGCCAACGGCAAAAAGGCAACCCAATCATCCTGATCCGCAGACACAAAACACCTCAAATACGTCTCCAAAGTCTGATTAGTTCGCTCCATCTGGCCATTAGTCTGAGGATGGAAGGCAGACGAAAAAGACAAATCAATGCCCAACCTAGCACAGAATGCCCGCCAAAATCTAGAAACGAACTGGGTACCCCTATCAGAAACGATATTTTCAGGAATACCATGCAAGCGAACCACATTTTGAAAAAACAAAGGAACCAACTCAGACGAGGAAGGCAACTTCGGCAATGGCACCAAATGAACCATCTTAGAAAAACGGTCACACACCACCCAGATAACAGACATCCTCTGAGAGACAGGAAGATCAGAAATAAAGTCCATCGAGATGTGCGTCCAAGGCCTCTTCGGAATAGGCAAGGGCAACAACAACCCGCTAGCCCTAGAACAACAAGGCTTGGCCCGAGCACACACATCACAAGACTGCACAAAAACACGCACATCTCGAGACAGAGATGGCCACCAGAAGGATCTAGCCACCAAATCCCTGGTACCAAAAATTCCAGGATGACCCGCCAGCGTAGAAGAATGAACCTCCGAGATGACTCTACTGGTCCAATCATCAGGAACAAACAGTCTACCAGGTGGACAGCGATCAGGTCTATCCGCCTGAAACTCTTGCAAAGCACGTCGCAGATCTGGGGAAATAGCAGATAATATCACCCCATCCTTAAGGATACCTGTAGGTTCTGAATCACCAGGGGAATCAGGCTCAAAACTCCTAGAAAGGGCATCTGCCTTCACATTCTTAGAACCTGGTAGATATGAGACCACAAAATTAAACCGAGAGAAAAACAACGACCAGCGCGCCTGTCTAGGATTCAGGCGCCTGGCAGACTCAAGATAAATCAGATTCTTGTGATCAGTCAAAACCACCACCTGATGTCTAGCACCCTCAAGCCAATGACGCCACTCCTCAAATGCCCACTTCATGGCCAAAAGCTCCCGATTACCGACATCATAATTTCTTTCGGCGGCAGAAAATTTTCGAGAAAAGAACGCACAAGGTCTCATCACTGAGCAATCGGAACTTTTCTGCGACAAAACCGCCCCCGCTCCGATCTCGGAAGCATCGACCTCAACCTGAAAGGGGAGAGAGACATCAGGCTGGCGCAACACAGGGGCAGACGAAAAGCGGCGCTTAAGTTCCCGAAAGGCCTCCACAGCGGCAGAGGACCAATTGGCAACATCAGCACCCTTCTTAGTCAAATCCGTAAGAGGCTTAGCAACACCAGAAAAACCAGTTATAAATCGACGATAAAAATTAGCAAAGCCCAAGAACTTCTGAAGACCCTTTAGAGAAGTAGGCTGCGTCCAGTCACAAATAGCCCGAACCTTGACAGGGTCCATTTCAACAGAAGAAGGGGAAAAAATGTACCCCAAAAAGGAAATCTTTTGAACCCCAAAAACACACTTAGAACCCTTTACACACAGAGAATTCTCCCGCAAGACCTGAAAAACCCTCCTGACCTGCTGAACATGAGACTCCCAGTCCTCAGAAAAAATCAAAATATCGTCCAAATACACAATCATAAATTTATCCAGATATTCACGGAAAATATCATGCATAAAGGACTGAAAAACTGAAGGTGCATTAGAAAGGCCGAAAGGCATTACTAAATACTCAAAGTGGCCCTCAGGCGTATTAAATGCGGTTTTCCACTCATCCCCTTGCTTAATTTGCACCAAATTATACGCCCCACGGAGATCAATCTTGGAGAACCACTTAGCCCCCCTTATGCGAGCAAACAAATCAGTAAGCAGCGGCAACGGATACTGATATTTGACAGTAATTTTATTCAAGAGTCGATAATCAATACAAGGCCTCAGCGAGCCATCCTTTTTAGAGACAAAGAAAAACCCAGCTCCTAAAGGTGATGAAGAAGGACGAATATGTCCCTTTTCCAGGGACTCCTTAACATACTCTCGCATGGCAGCATGCTCAGGTACAGATAGGTTAAACAAACGACCCTTTGGAAATTTACTGCCTGGAATCAGATCTATGGCGCAATCACACTCTCTGTGGGGAGGGAGAGAACCAATTTTAGGCTCTTCAAAAATATCCCCAAAATCCGACAAAAATGCCGGAACCTCAGAGGGAATAGATGACGAGATAGAAACCAAAGGTATGTCCCCATGAGCCCCCCGACATCCCCAGCTTAACACAGACATAGTTTTCCAGTCCAGTACTGGGTTATGAGATTGCAACCATGGTAATCCAAGCACTAACACATCATGTAAATTATGCAACACGAGGAAGCGAATCATCTCCTGATGGTCTGGAGTCATACGCATAGTCACTTGCGTCCAGAACTGTGGTCTATTACAAGCCAGAGGTGTAGAATCAATACCCTTCAGAGGTATAGGAACTTCCAGAGGCTCCAAATCAAACCCACAGCGCCTGGCGAAGGACCAATCCATGAGACTCAGAGCGGCGCCAGAGTCCACATAGGCATCCACGGTAATAACTGATAATGAACAAATCAGAGTTACAGACAGAAGAAATTTAGACTGTAAAGTGCCAATAGAAACCGACTTGTCAACCTTCCTAGTACGTTTAGAGCATGCTGATATAACATGCGCGGAATCACCACAGTAGAAGCACAAGCCATTTTTGCGCCTATAATTCTGCCGCTCGCTTCTTGACAGAATTCTGTCACATTGCATTTTCTCTGGCGTCCCTTCAGAAGATACCACCAAATGGTGCACAGGTTTGCGCTCCCGCAAACGCCGATCAATCTGAATCGCCATTGTGATGGACTCATTCAGACCTGTGGGCGTAGGAAACCCCACCATGACATCCTTAACCCTTATCCGGCTGAATAGGTACAATTGTAACTATTCCGTTTTAAAATTGCAATAACTTTTTTTTGAAAAGACGTAGAGGGCTGAAATTTCGTGACATCTCTACATTTTTGGTCCAGAATATATTGGCCAAATTTCAATAAAATATCTCCACCCGCTTCCGAGATAAGGGGTCGAGATCTTTTTGCATCCATAACAAGCTGCATAGGTACAAATGTACCTCATATATTTTGAATGAAGATAATGCAAGGGAAAAAGCATAAATTTTTTTTTAATGATAATGCTATTTAACTATTATAAACAAGTAAAAAACTGTTCATTTACATTATAAAAGAAAATGTAAGAAACTTTTTTTTATTGATTTTCTTTGCAAGTAATGCATGTTGGCTTTGCTACAGAGTGTTCATCGCAAATGGGTTTCACACAAACCACACAAGACTTTCTAGTCTTGCGTTGTTTTCGCCTCAGGTCTCTGCAGACATAGCAACTACCAACAACAGGGGAGGGTCCACGACTACCATGAGGTATGTTGGGGCCAGCTGCTGGCTGCGATGCTACCACAATGCATCGTCCAAGCACCATTTCTACTGCACCTCGAAGAAAATGGTTTCTCATTATCATTTTGTTTGTACTACGATCTTCAATTGCAATCATACACAGCTGATTTGCGAGATCTTTCAGGAACTTTCTTCGTTGATCCTTTGCCCTGAAGCTTGGATTGTGTTCTCTGTAGATGATGTAGGATGCTAACCCACTGACATCAATCATATTGTAGAAAAATGCCAAAGTCCAACGTGATGTTCGTCGTTTCACAGTGTACTCTCCCAACATTTTATCCATAACATCAACGCCACCTTTTGTTATGTTGTAGTATTTTATTATCTCTGGCTTGGCTGCTAGTGTCTCTTCAACTTCTCCCGTCACGTGCATAGATGATAGAAGCACGACTGATTTGTTCTTCTTTGGTACATATGAACAGACTGTTGCATCATGATTGTAGGCAAAATTTGTCGAGTTTACAGGCCTTTCTTTGGCAGGCTGCATGTTGTTAGGTAGGAACCTTTTGTTTTTTCTCACTGTACCAACTAGTGTCATGTTCCAGGAGTTCAATACCTTAGCTAGTTCCATGGTTGTAAAGAAGTTATCGGTGGTGACATTTCTTCCAGAGCCTTTATACGAGCTCACTAGGTCCAATACTGTTCGTTCTCCAATGTTTACTTGTCGAGGACCATCAGTTGGTTTCCCAGTGTAGAGCTGACCTTGTAAAGGGTAGGCATTTGATGAGTCACAAGCCCAGAAAATCTTTATGCCATATTTAGCTGGTTTTGAAGGTATATACTGGGTAAATTTAGTATGACCTCTAAATGGAAATAATTGCTCGTCGACGGTGATACAATGATATGGCTTGTAGGCTCTCTCCAGATTACTGTTCAGCATTGTCCAGATGTCCCGTATTGGTGCAGCTTTATCTGTTTGCACACGTTCTGCACGTGTATTTTCGTTGTCAAACCTGATAAATCTGAGTATCATCTTGAAGCGGTCACGAGACATGGCTGCACGTATAAGAGGCAGAGCAGCAACATTCCACATTTCCTCCAGATTCTCTTTGTTGGCTCTGTGCACACCAGCAGCAATCAGTATGCCCAAAAATGCATGAAGTTCAGTTTCAGTAAATTGCTTGAATGTTTTTTGTGGTGGCCGTTTGGAAGAATCAGGAAAACGTTGTACCAGTTCGTTGTTGTAAGCATCACAAACTCTCTTGGCCTTTCGATTCGTTTCCCGTAATATGATGTCACACATCTCGGGAGTCATGATGGACTTGAATAGCTCTTTTGCTGTATATAGGTTGCTGATTGCTGCAGGGCCACCTCTTTGTCGTAGGACATTACGAGATTTTGTTTGTGCATTTGGCAGTGGATTACTGCACCATTGAGTTTCATCCTTAGCAGTCCAAATGTCGCCTGCACTTTGAGGCACAGAATCATCCTCAACACTTTCGTCTGATTCGTATTCATTTTCATGCTCTATGACCATTTCTTGTTCAATGTCTGAATCTTCTTCAGTAACATCCACTTGTGGTACATAGTTTTCATCATCAGATGCAACATATGGTTCATCCTCATGCTCAGAATCAGATTCTTCTAGCATTCGCATTATTTCGTCAGACGTAAATCTGTAAATATGAAAAAATGTAAAATAAATAATTTTCCGAAATACTACATTATTGGCTTTTCACAAAATTATACTAACCTGCAAACACGTTTTCTTGGATTATGGCGGAAACTAGATCCAGCATTACTATCACTCATGATGACTTGCTAGATGAATTTTGGCTTCGTATTTTGTGCTGAATATAAATAAAACATCGTAAAACAATATGTAGATACTAATTATTATCCATTTTTCGTATAAAAATTATACCTATAGTGATAAGTTTCATACAAAATATATGTAAGCCAAGTCCAGGCTGAAAGACAATTTGACTGTTCTGTCCCCACATAATGAGAATAAAGGTATAACTGGCTGTTAGATGCTGTGAGACTTTCCTACCTTCGTTTCCAAGAAATTGAAGACTTCACAAGCCTAGAAATGTGTGCTCACAGCAATGAGATGAACAGCAAAATGGCTAATGAGAGGAGGGAGGCAGGAAGACAAGTAGAAGCCACTCCCAGTTTGAATTAACTTAATTGACAGCAACATAAGTGACCAGTAACAACACTGAACAATAGATATCAGCATAACATTTGTAGCTGAATGAACTTTAGTTTCTGAAACCAAGTAAAGTCTTCCCACAGTGGAGGTATATGTGAAGGTACAATTGTACCTATGCAGCCTGTTAAGGTTGTAAAATTATGCAGCCTGACAAGGGTTAACGGCATCAGAAAGGCCTTCTCTGAAAATTGCCGCTAGGGCACACTCATTCTACTGAGTAAGCACAGACCATTTACGAAATTTTTGGCAGTATATCTCAGCTTCATCTTGCCCTTGAGACAGGGCTATTAAAGCTTTTTCAGCTTGAATCTCCAAATTAGGTTCCTCATACAGCAACCCTAAAGCCAGAAAAAACGCATCCACATTGAGCAACGCAGGATCCCCTGGTGTCAATGAAAATGCCCAATTTTGAGGGTCACCTCGCAGCAAAGAAATCACAATCTTAACCTGCTGAACAGGATCTCCAGAGGAGTGAGGTCTGAGAGAAAGGAATAATTTACAATTACATTTGAAATTCTGAAACCGAGATCTATCTCCGGAAAATACCTCTGGTGTAGGAATCTTAGGTTCAGAAATAGGAGTACGTGTAACATAATCTTGTAAATTCTGAACCTTCGTAGCAAGATTATTTAAACCTGCAGCCAAACTCTGAGAGTCCATCCTTACACCGGAGAGATCAGAGCCATTCAAGGATTAGAAGGAGAGAAAGGCAAGGCTGAAAATAGAGCAGAAATACAACTGAGCCAACTAAGTGGCAAACATGTGAGGGAAAAAAAAAAAAAAAAAATCCACAGACTTCTTTTACTCTCCTTTCTTCTGCCAATTACTTTAACAGTGGCCGGTCATACTGTCATGATTCCCCAATGGCATGGGAACATCAGAAACACAAAATAACAGACTAGCCCTCGGGTGATGGAAACTCAAGCTGACCGTGACCTAAATCTACCACACAACTAACAGTAGCCAGGAAGCATTCCTACGGCTGCCTAGATGCCATGCGCCAGCCGGAGAACTAACTACGCCTGGAAGAGGAAGGAACAGACCTGGCTTACCTCTAGTGAAATCCCCAAAGATGATAGTAGCCCCCACATATATTAACGGTGAGTTCAGAGGAAAAGACATACACAGTATGAAGGTAGATTTAGCAAAGTGAGGTCCACTTAATAGATAGAGGAAGGATACAAAAGAGGACTTCACGGTCAGCTGAAAAACCCTTTCAAAAACCCATCCTGAAATTACTTTAAGACTCCTGTGTCAACTCATGACACAGGAGTGGCAATTTCAGTCCACAAGAGCTTCCAGTAACAGGAAATGACAAACTGTAAACTGGACAAAAAATACAAAACAAAAAGGACAAGAGTCCACTTAGCTGATCAGCAGACTGGTAGCAGGAACATGCAACTGAAATACTCAGGTTACAATGATGACCGGCAAGGAAGTGACTGGAGAGCAAGGCTAAATAGGGAACTCCCAAAACTGATGGAAGCAGGTGAGCTGAGGCAGAAAAGAACACACAAGTCTCCAGTACCACCAGCCACCACTAGGGGAGCCCAAAAAGCGGATCACAACAGTTCCGCTAGCCCTAACATTACACTAGCGCCAGGGTCTGGCTAGTGATGATGGACAAACAGCAATCCTTTCGGTACATCCAGCAGCTGGAGGGTAGGTTCGCGGCTCTCGAGCGCACAACCTCAGCTGTGGATGTAACCGCAGTTGCTGTTCAGGCTACTAGCGTGGCTGCAGCAACCTTGTCCACTGCCACCCCTGTTCTGACTCTATCTCGCCTCCCGCTGCCAGAAAAATGTTCTGGTGATAGTAAATCTTGAAGGGGTTTTGTGAGCCAGTGCTCTATACATCTTGAGCTTCTGGCCGCATGTTTCCCCACAGAGCGGGCTACGGTGGGATTTATTGTGTCTCTCCTGTCAAATAGGGCGTTGAAGTGGGCTACGTCACCGTGGGAGCATGGCGATCATGTGGTGTAGAGTGCTCCGTTGTTCCTGAGCACTCTGAAGCAGATCTTTTTAGGACCTCGTGTCACCCATGATATGGCGCTCCAACTGTTGGCATTGACTCAGGGCTCATCCTTGGTCAGCCATTTTGCCATTCACTTTTGCATCCTAGCATCTGAGCTTTAGTGGTCTGATAAAGCCCTTATTCCGATATTTTGGAGGGGGCTGGCTGACCACGTGAAGGATGCTCTGGTCACTAGGGAGGTTCCTGCCACACTGGATGAGTTAATAGCTGTGCCCACTCGTATTGACATCCATTTTCACGAGCAGAGGTTAGAGTGAGCCCAGTGTAGGCAGAGGTTTCGGCTGGCTCCCACCTTCACCAAACCTTTGGAATCTCCAGTCCAGTCCCCTGAGTCACATGAGGCTATGGTAGTGTCACGAGCGGGATCTAAGTCCCAGACCATTCATGCACTCCAGGTTTGTCATGTTTGCCAGCTGTCAGGACATTTTGCCACCAGATGTCCCCAGCGGTTGAGAAAACGTCAGCGTCCAGTGGTAGTAGGTGGAGGTACACTAGACACAGCGATGTTTGCCTCCAAATTGTCCTTTAAGGGGACAATTACTATAGGCTCATTTACCAACTCGGTAGAGCTCTGCGTGGATTCTGGGGCAGAGGGCAATTTTATGTCTTCTGCCTTCACCCAAAGTCATGCAATTCAGCCTGGTAATGTTAGCTCAACCAGTAACCATACGAGTGATAAATGGGTCAACACTGCCCTCACAGATAACACACTAGAGCATCCCTTTTTCCCTGTCCATGTCGCCATCTCATCAGGAAATTATATCTCTGCTCATCATTCCTGAGGGAATTGATGAGGTCCTGTTAGGGATACCTTGGCTATGGTACCACTCTCCTCATATTGAGTGGTCCACAGGCAGAATTTTGGAATGGGGTAGATGTCAGAGGGAATGTGTTCAGGTTGCTACTACTGAGGTATCCGCAGATCTATCCTCTCTCCCAAAGCAATATTGGCCCTATGCGGACGTGTTCTCCAAAAAAGGCTGCGGAGACCCTTCCACCTCACCGCCCCTATGACTGTCCTATTGAGCTCTTGCCTGGTGCTGAGCCTCCCCGGGGTCGAGTCTATTCGTTATCTCTCCTGGAGATGGAGGCAATGTCACAGTACATCCAGGAAAATCTGGCAAGAGGATTCATTAGGAAGTCAGTGTCACCTGCAGGGGCTGGGTTCTTCTTCGTGCAGAAGAAGGGGAGCTACGTCCATGCATAGATTACAGGGGTCTTAATGCCATCACCGTTAAGAATAAGTATCCTCTGCCCCTGATATCTGAGCTCTTTAATAGGCTTCGGGGAGCAAGGGTATTTACAAAATTAGATCTGCGGGCTGCTTACAACCTGATTCTCATCCGTGAGAAGGACGAATGGAAGATGGCTTTTAACACCAGGGATGGGCACTATGAATATTTGGTGATGCCCTTCTGGCTCTATAATGCCCCAGCTGTTTTCCAAGACTTTGTGAACGACATCTTCCGGGATATGCTCTCCACCTCGGTCGTAGTCTTTCTGGATGATATTCTCATCTACTCTCCAGATATTGACTCCCACCGGAGAGATGTTTGCAGAGTCTTCGACCTCTTATGGGCAAATTCTCTCTACGCAAAGTTGGAGAAATGTGTGTTTGAGCAGGAGTCCTTACCTTTCCTGGGCTATATTATCTCCACCCAGGGATTGGCTATGGATCCTGTCGAACTACAGGCTGTGATGGACTGGCAGGAACCCCGTTCTCTTAAAGCGGTGCAGCGCTTTATGGGGTTCATTAATTACTATCGCCAGTTCATTCCACACTTCTCCCCTTTGGTTGCTCCCTTGGTTGCCCTCACCAAGAAGGGAGCAAATCCCAAATTGTGGTCTGAGGATGTCTCCAAGACCTTTCACTCCATTAAGTCACACTTTGCTAGCGCTCCCATCCTACATCACCCCGATGTAGATAAGCCATTTATAATGGAGGTGGATGCCTCATCCATTGGTGCTGGAGCAGTCCTCTTCCAAAAGGATGTTCAAGGTCAGAAGCATCCTTGCTTCTTCTTTTCTAAGACCATCTCACCAGCGGAGAGGAATTATTCCATCGGGGACAGGGAGTTGCTAGCCATAAAGTTGGCCTTCTCATAGTGGAGACATCTCTTGGAGGGGGCTCGCTTTCCCTTTCAAGTCTTCACAGACCACAAGAATATGGTGTACTTGCAGACAGCCCAGCAGTTAAATTCTCGCCAGGTCAGATGGTCCTTGTTCTTCACCCGGTTTCATTTCACCCTCCATTTTCTCTCCGGGGAGAAGAACATTCGTGTTGAAGCTCTCTCTTGCTCCCTTGTATCATCTAAGGAGGAGGAAGAGGAGCCTTGGCTTATTGTCCCCGAGAGCCTGAGAACTGTGGCCCTGGTTTCACTAGAGTCTGTGCCTCCGGGCAAGACTTTTGTACCATCCAGCCTGCGTCCGGAGGTTCTCTCTTGGGCTCACTCATCCAGGGTGGGTGGACATTTTGGGTCCAAAAGGACATCTGAGTTACTGGCGAGGACATACTGGTGGCCGCATATGGCTCATGATGTCACAGACTATGTTCGGGCTTGTGTCTCTTGTGCCAAGAACAAGTCTCCTCGGCAACGGCCAGCTGGGTTGCTTTACCCCCTGCCAGTGGTGGACAGGCCCTGGCAGATGGTCGGGATGGATTTTGTGGTGGGCTTACCCAAGTCTCATAGCTGCACCATTATCTGGGTGATCACCGACCATTTTTCCATAATGGAGCACTTGGTGCCTCTTCCACGGCGACCTTCTGCACGAGCTCTGGCAGCGTTGTTCATCAAGCATATCTTTCGCCTACACAGTATGCCGGACAAAATTGTCAGTGACCGGGGTCCCCAGTTTGAGTCTCAATTCTGAAGAGAGCTTTGTCATCTACTCATTATTGAGTTGAATCTCTCCTTGGCATATCATCCCGAGACGAATGGGTTGGTTGAGAGGGCCAACCAGACCCTGGTCACATATTTACGACATTTTGTTTCTGCCAGGCAGGATGACTGGGCATCTTTGCTATCGTGGGCAGAGTTTGCGCTTATCAACACCGTAGCCGACTCCACCTGTCAGACTCCATTCCTCCTAAATTACGGCCAGCATCCGCGTGTCCCTGTGCCCATGCCCATGTCTTCCGCTGACTCCAGGGTGGCAGACTGGGCTGTGGAGGCACGGAACATTTGGGACCGCACTGAGAATGCCATTCGGGCCTCCAAGGAGAGAATGAGAACTTCTGCCAATGCACATCGGCGCCCCGCTCCGACCTTTGCTCCTTGTGACTTGGTGTGGCTCTCCGCCCATAACATCAGGCTGCGAGTTGAGTCCACTAAGTTTGCACCTCACTACTTGGGTCCCTTCAAGGTCCTCGAATAGGTTAACCGTGGTTTACCGTCTGACCCTTCCTCCACGCCTAGGTATCACCGACATCTTTCATGTGTCCCTCTTGAAGCCTGTATACATGTCCCGGTTTTCCAATTCATCTGCCGGGACATCGGGTTCATCTACGGACGATTACGAGGTGAACGATATTTTGGGGTGCAAGGTGGTACATGACAAAAAATTCTATTTGGTGGTTTGGAAGGGTTATGGTCCAGAGGACAGGTCCTTGGAGCCTGCTGAGCACATTCGAGCTCCTCTCCGCTGCGGTCTCTCATTCTTCTCCAGCCACAGTGGAGCCTGCTCAATGGAGACATCGGTCCCAGCGTCTAGCTCAGGCTGATACTGGACAACTAGTTACTACTGCCCTTCCAGGCTCTGTCCTTGTAGCCAGCAACATTCAGCAGTGAGCAGGTCTTTCTGGGACTAAGTCCTGCTTTTCCCTTACTGAGCATGCCCACAGGACGACCTCCCATTGGAGGTTGGGGGTCACATGCTCAGGTCCCGTTGCAGCTCCTATTGGTCCATCTGGAAGGTCTTGTAGCACCGCTGCTATAAAAGGTTCACATGGCCACTCGGCCATGCGCTAGTGTACACTTGTAAACGTGTGTGTGTTGACATTTGAAAGTCGTTCATTAATTATCCCCTCCCTTGTGTATGACTGCTCGCGTAAGGTGGATGATTGCTATCTAGCACCCGACTTAGCTATCAGCACATGACACACAAAACAGCATGAAATTGCTGTGACCGCTAGTGCGGCGCCGTGCGCTTTCACAGTGCTTTCCCTACCCAAGCCTGGGTGGTTATCGGCGTCTGCCAGAGCGGCACCGCACGCACTCCCGTGCATCTAAATTATTATTTTGGTTACGCTGACACCCCAGTTGCGGTGACGAGCGCTAGAGGTCTAGTTGTACTCTAATCCCGAGTCTAGGGGTAGAGTTCTGTGACTCCTTGCTTGTGCTCTTTGTGTGGTACCGTGGCCCTGTGACGCAACAGGGTTTGCCTTCTTCATACTGGGTGAAGATAACCCGTGTGTGAATCCATATTGTACCACCATATAGTCCGTCATTACTTAGCAGCAGGTTCTATCTCTGCACGTTGGACCCCGGGCTGCAAACGCACCTTACTCTATCTTTCTAATTATTTGGTGCGTTCCGCTAGCCCTAACACATACAATCCCTAATAAATGTTTTAGAGGATGCACTAATGTGGGAGATACACTTCATATCTGGTGGGCATGTCCAATAGTGAAGTCTCTCTTGAAGGATGTGATAAAGTTAATTAACACAGTTCTAAAAACAGAACTGCCTCTTCCTCCATCAGTACTACTTCTGGGAGACAGACCAGTTCATGCTAACAACAAAACTTGTCCTTTTAATTGATTTTATTACTATGGCTACCAGAAACCATATAGAGGGTCAATGGAAAAAAATACATTATCAATAATTCAGGTAAAGAGACGAATTGATCTAATAATGCTATATGAACAAATTGAGGCTACTAAATCAGATACCGTAGTTCTGTTCCAGAGCATATGGGATCCTTGGATCCAAGCGAAGGATGCTGATAATTTTTCTAGAACAATTTCTCTAGCTGTATAACTCATAGCAATACCTTTATTGACTGATATCTAAAACTTCTGGTACATATAACCTGATTATTCACGCCAACCTATTTTCTGTCGCCAACACTCAAAATCTTTGTTTTTTCCCTACCCTCCCCCTCTTTAATCTGAATTCAACTAAATTAAAACTGTTATGCATTGGACACTTGCAATTATTATCATATTACCAAGGATATTGTTTCTTCTTTGTTTTTGCTTTTTGAATCACAGTCTGTTAAATATTTCCCCCTACATGGGGATCCTTGAAATTTGTAATCCATGAGTCCCATGATGCATTGGACACTAGTAATCACTATTGTATTATCAAGGGTACTGTTTCTTTTTTTTTTGAATCTCAGTCTGT
This sequence comes from Ranitomeya variabilis, assembly GCF_051348905.1. NCBI lineage: Eukaryota > Metazoa > Chordata > Amphibia > Anura > Dendrobatidae > Ranitomeya > Ranitomeya variabilis. The sequence goes on along the minus strand of NC_135239.1, from coordinate 49,534,546 downwards.
CAAATATTTCCCTCTGTGAGGGGATCCTTGAAGTTTATAATCCATGAGTCCTATGTTAAATGATGTTTTCTTTGAAATAAAAACAGTTGAAACTAAATTTCTGCCACATTTCCTGTCTAAACTTTTATACTGGCTATGATAGTCCCTTCTTATTGGCTGTGCTATACCTTGTGACATGGTGGCTCAGTGGATAGCACTCCAGCCTTGCAGCGCTGCAGTCCTGGGTTCTAATTCCATCTTGGACAACATCTGCGAGGAGTTTGCATGTTCTCTCCGTGTTTGTGTGGGTTTCCTCGGGGTACTTTGGTTTCCTCCCACATTCCAAAGACATACTGATAGGGAATTTAGATTGTGAGCCCCATCGGGGACAGTGATGATAATGTGTGCAAACTGTAAAGCGCTGCGGAATATGTTAGCGCTATATAAAAATAAATATTATTATATATTATTATATGATAGAGTTTTCCAGCATGTTCGGGTGTTCTTTGAGTATCTTGGGTGTGCTCGTGCATTATGTTTGAGTCCCCGCAGCTGCATGATTTGCAGCTGCTACACAGCCTGAATACATGTAGGAATTCCCCAACAAACCGCAAATCATGCAGCTGCGGGGACACAAACATAATCTACGAGCACACCCAAGATATTCGTAGAATACCCGAGCATGCTCGGAAAACTCGAGTAACAAGCACATTTTCTCATCACTACTGGCCACGCCCTCTCCTTTGATAAGCAGCTCACTGTCAATAGACAATGTACATATTGAGCCTGGTGTGGCAGGTTAAGATTTCTCAGCTGTGCTGCGTTACATGTAAAAACTCTGATTGTATTACAACTGCTGTACCCACTAAACTAAATGATAAATTGCTGAAATCAGGGTCTCATCTTCTATATTATGCTGCTCTTAGATGAGGTAGCAAATACCTGGTAATAGATTATCTTTAATGTTGTTTGTATGGTGGGCAATGCAGAACTCAACTCTGCAGTGATGTTTTTAATGTTACTACATTCACGCTTCTGATTCAGCGATATACCAATGTTTTGTCAAGTCTCTGTGAGATACTGCCTGGGACCTGATTGAGAAGATAGAAGTCATTTCACGTTTGCAAGTAAACATAATGTTCATAGAATGTACTAATCTCTTAATAAATTTAAATTTGTTTCTATTATGAACAATTTACTAAGAAAAAAAAACATTTGAACATTTGGATATAATGCATTCTCATAGGTGTGAGATATAGCTTATGTGTTGATCAGCTTTAGCACCATGATGGCCACTAAGGATCAAATATAATAGAGAACTGCTCACAAGATCTCTTTAAATTTGAAAAATTATCACTAAATAACAATTATTTCCTATCATTAATTGACTACAAGTTGTTAGAAAAAAAAAGATGAAAAAAAATTGCTTTGTGAATTTTAATAGGGCTTGTAAAATAATTCCATGTCTCAGCATTTATTTGCTTCACAGTAAAAAAAAAAAGTGCTGATTATTTGATAACTTTAGCATAAAACATTTCAAATTATTTCTATGTTTTTATTGGATTTGGGAGAAAAAAAAAAACTTTTATGGACCGGAACTAGAAAAGCTAGAGTTGAAATGTATTAAATGTTAGGATGAAGAATATTCTAACATGTATCACATAATTATAACAAAACTATTAACTGCAATAGTGTAAAAAAAATAGCGTATAAAATGTGTAACATTAAAGCATGGCGTCTGAAACTAATTTCTTGCAAAACTAAGGATACAAAGAACTACATATATTTTTTTGTAACTGATGATTTTTTTTTTTTGCAAAAGAGCCTTATTTTTTATTTTCTATTGTTCATACTTTATGCATACATATATGGCATTTTAAAAGGCAAGACATCCAAAAATTCAGATTGTCACTGTATCGCATTATCCGCCATCAATCACAAATGGCCATAATAAACTGATTATATGCAGGACCACGGTTAATCTATCATAACCCAACGTTCATAAAGGCCTAATGAGCCTAAATAGGAAATTAAGAAAATAAATCATGGCACACAATAGTTTTTGTTCTTCTTTTCTAACCAGTGCTGTTTAGACCTAAGTGGTTTTATGATCTGTGATCAATATATATTACGTTTCCATAATGGAGAAATGATTGGATAGAGCATGGACAACCATAGTGGTGAATCAGTTATCTTTACACAATTTATTTTAAGCATGTGCGTAATCTTTTATTATGAGAGAAAATGTTTTGCAATCAATATACTTGTTGGGTTACACAACTGTTATAGAGAATATACATTTATTTTATTACTTCTCAGAATGAGTACAATAAAACAGTATATGGGCCCCATAGTCAGTTAATCTTGGACTATTTTAATATATGTGTTGTTTTAGGATGTCAAAAACTTTTCTGTTAAAAATAATACAAATATTATATATATATATATATATATATATATATATATATATATATATATATACACACACACAGTATATGCATATATATATATATATATATCTCCCACTATCTTCCCTCATGTAATCTTCGATCCTCACAAGACCTTCTACCCTCCTCCACACTTTCAGTCCTCACACAACTGCCTCCAAGATTTCTCCCCAACATGCCCCATCCTCTGGAATTCCACACCTCAACACGTCTGATTATCCACCACCCTCGGATCCTTCAGACGGAACCTGAAAACCCATCTCTTCAGGAAAGCCTACAGCCTGCAAAAACCATTCTTCCGCCTCACCAACACCCGAGCTGCCACCTCACCAATCACCCGAGCTGCCACCTCACCAACCACCCAAGCTGCAGCATCACCATCCCCAGAGCTGCAGCATCACCACCGCCAGAGCTGCAGCGTCACCACCCCCAGAGCTGCAGCGTCACCACCGCCAGAGCTGCTTTCTCACCAACACCAGAGCTGCCACACCCCCGACTTTCTATCTCTTCCCCATTATCCCGTAGAATGTAAGTCCATAAGGACATGGTCCTCTCCCCTCTTTACCAGTCTGTCATTGTAAATTTGTTTACTGTAACCGATATCTATAAACCTGTACGTAACCCCTTTTTTCATGTAGAGCACCATGGAATTAATGGTGCTATATAAATAATAATAATAATATTAACAAAATACAATCCATCCCATTCTATGCAAATAAGACAATAAAGAAATATTATTCTCTCAAACGTTTTAACCCATGAAGAAAATTAAAAGAGTTGACTCATCCCAGGCAACCACTTTATCACTTTATTCTGAGAGTCCAGTGCTCAGTTTATTCAAAAGATGATTACGGAAACTGTTATCTCCTCTTCGGGAAGCGCCGAGATAAGCAGTAGGTTGGCTATTTAAAACTTGTGTTGCGGTTCAAACGGGAATGCCGTGAATTTGACTCGATTGAACATGTCTGGAGAATATTATATGTCGCTTCCCAATGAAAGGCTCACGTTGAAAAACACAGATCCTATCCAATCTAGCTTGGAAAGCTACCAAGAAATGAGGGGTGAAATCCATTCTTGTGAAAGATAGGGTGATATTAAAAATATGCAAATATCTTTATTGTTTATTTAGTTAAACAGGGTATTCAAGATTTAGATAAAACAGGCCATTCCCAAAATTGTAAAAAATATGATTTTTTTCTATGCATTTCAAACTAATCTGTGAGTAAGGACTATGTATTAGTTTGAAATAGTTACGTAAAGTTCTTATATTTTTTACAGTATTGGAAATGGCTTGTTTTATCTAAATGTACAGTAAAGTTTTTTTACATATTTTTAATCAGAAAAAACATCTGAATTCTCCCTATCTTTCATTTGATTGCCGCCACCTTGCAGGAGTTGTTTAATCCAAGCCGAGGACCACTGGTAACTTCTGTATGGGTGAGCTGAATCAACACTTTTTCTTACATACAGTTGAAGCCAGAAGTTTACATGCACTATGTAAAAAGACACATATGCATGTTTTTCCCAATATGTGACATGAAATCATGAAATCAGTATAAACCTTTCCTGTTTTAGTAATCCAATTAGGATTACCATAATTATTAATATTTGCCAAGTCCCAGAATAATGAGAGAGAATGTTTTAAGGCATTTTTATTACTTACTGCAAAGTCAAAGGTTTACATACATTTCATTAGTATTTGGTACCATTACCTTTAAACTGAATGATTTTGGATCAAACGTTTGGGGTATCCTTCCACAAGCTTCTCACAATAGTTGGTCGGAATTTGGGCCCATTCCTCCTGACAAAGCTGGTGAAACTTATCCAGGTTTGTAGGTCACCTAGCTTGCATCTTCTTTTTCAGCTTTGTCCATACATTTTCAATAGGATTGAGATCAGTGCTTTGTGATGGCCGCTCCAAAACATTGAGTTTATTATCCTTAAGCCACTTTGTTACCATTTTGGCAGCATGCTTTGGGTCATTGTCCATTTGGAAGACCCATTTCCGCCCAAGCTTTAACTTCCTAACTTATGTCTTAAGATGTTGCTTCAGTATTGCCACATAATCTTCTTTTCCCATGATGCCATCTATTTTGTGAAGTGCACCAGTCCCTCCTGCAGCAAAACAACCTCACAACATGATGCTGCCACCCCTATGTTTCACAGTTGTGTTGGTGTTCTTAGGCTTCCAAGTTTCTCCCTTTTTCCTACAAACGTAATGATGGTCATTATGCCCAAAAAGTTCAATTTTAGTTTCATCAGACCACAGGACATGTCTCCAAAAATTAAGGTCTTTGTTCCTGTGTGCATTTGCATACATTAATCTGGCTTTTTTATGTTTCTTTTGAAGTAATGGCTTCTTCTTGGCAGAGTGGCCTTTCAGCCCATGTTGATACAGTACTCGTTTCATTGTGGATATTGACACAATCTTACCAGCTTCCATCATCATCTTCACAAGCTCTTTTGCTTTTGTCCTTGGATTGATATGCCCATGTTGGACCAAAGCATGTTCATCTCTGGGACACAGAACCCATCTCCTTCCTGAGTGGTATGATGGCTGGACATCCCCATCTTGTTTGTACTTGCATATAATTGTTTGTAGGCATCTGAAAATTTTACCCAAAGATGAGCCAGACTTGTGCAAGTCCACAATTCTCTTCCTGATATCTTGGCTGATTTCTTGAGATTTTCCCATGATGCTACACAAAGAAGCAGTGTGTTTCACGTGTGCATTAAAATACATCCACAGGTGTGTCTCTAATTAATTCAGATGTTTCCAAAAAGAAGCTTCCAAACACGTTACATCATATGGGCAGTCCAGAATTGTTTAAAGGCACTGTAAACTTTCGACTTTGCAGTAAGTAATAAAAATGCCTTAAAACATTCTCTCTCATTATTCCGGCATTTGGTAAATATTAATAATTGACCTAAAAGAGGAAACGTTTATTCTGATTTCATGTCAGATATTGAGAAAAGCATGCATATGTGTCTTTTTATATAGTGTATGTAAACTTTTAGTCTCAACTGTATCTGAAGTTCTTTTTCCCTTGAGTGAACAGTCCTTTCTAAAACATCAGTTCAGTGGAAGTCCTAGTCTTGAACTAAAGTTTTGTCACTCCTTAAAGAATGGAAGCCCTTGCTATTAAATATCACACTTAGACTGATGCCCCTTATATTACAATGGCAAAACCCATTTAAATAGTTATAATTATTAGTAAAATTCAAGCATGAAACTAGTTGCCCAAGTAATGGACCAAGAGAAGAACAGCTGCTGCTGTCTTTACTTCATGAATCACACTGAATGATTGTTGGTATCTGAGAATAGAGGACAGAAGTGATGAAGATGACATCTACCTTCTCTCCAGGATCCGCAGTAGTTTGTGTCAGCACAGGAATTGACAGTCATCACTCTGACCACTGTAGAGATTTATGCTCTCAGGTAGGTATTAGGTAGCGTTCATACATGAAATGCAGTTTGACCGAAACATGTCCAGTCGTATTGCTTTTAGAAAACTCCAAGGAGTATTAAGGTATAACACCAAATAAACAACTTATTCAGCAAGCACATATATTTCAGTGTGGACTCATCCGAACAGATTACAGTCCTCTCACATTTGGTGCAAACTTTATGTACAGAAGAGCTTCGGTCTTACCAGTTTCATTATCACCTTCAGTCTGGACTCTAGCAGTTTACAGTGCCAAACAGAAATATTCAACTTTGGGCACAGTTCACACTGAAAAGGCTGCAGCTTCCACACACTTACTCTGCATCTCCAACACACAGGTTTCCTAGCTCTCCTAGCTCACCCGTGCAGTCTCCATTCAGAGAGATTCTGGATTGTCTCTCTCCCAGTTACAGCTTACATTTTGGCTGGTCACTCACCAGCTTCAACATACTCCACTCTGCTCAACATCAAGCAGACTGACACAAAGTTAACCCATTTCCTGGTTCTTAGTCAAAGCTAGCCAGACGCATCTGATTGGGTGGAATGAAATATATTTTTCTGGACATCAATTTGCCAAAATACAAGACAGAGGGCACTGATAGTCATGGCGCTTATTCCAAGCAATAAAGAAGATATTTTCAATTGTACTCTTATACACCCCCTTAATTCTAACTGGCACACCAAAATGTAGTAAGATGTTAAGTCAATTTCTTAACTCCAAACTATACATTTTGTATTCAGAAGTAATTTCCTTTGGGGATTGGTATAATTTCTTACATTTTATAGATTATATTCTTCCGTAATAGCGCTTAGATTGCCAGCATATGTTCAGCATTTAAATGTGGAAATAGAGCATCAACTTAAACATTTTATATAAGTGTTTTGCTCTATTTATCGTAACATTTAAGACAGTTGTTAAACGGGGAGCTATTAAAACAGGCATATGTTGCCTGATTTTACAGTGATAAAATGTAAGGATTGCACCATGTCAATCCTTGTAAATGAAGAGAAACTCAGGTTTTCAGTAGAGAGTGTTGGTCGTGATATAAAATGTAAATGTGGGTTTGATTCTCATTATGCAAAATGTATATATAGCCTTTAGAATGTCATTGCCTTAGTTGTTCCTGTATATGCAAGACAGCAGCCAAGTAAAATGAGCTGGCAAAGGCAAAGGAAATACAAATCCTGGATTTGGCACAACTAAAGTTTTAAATAACATTGGTGGTTTTTCAAATAGACACATTTTTGTTCCTTGGAAATTTTAGCTTTTCTCCCCTGTGCATCAGGCTACCTCGGCAACCTGACTTGCACCTTAAAGCCTACAGTCTCAGAAAGGACATACAAAACAGACTATGAAAAAAGTACTGAAATTAGGGCAATCTTTCTTTCTTTGTTTCCCACTTGCTTTTCTCTCTTCCTCCTATTTCTATCTTCTCTTTCCACCTCTGCTGTTTTTCATTTGGCTCAGACACATTCACAAAGTTAAAAGTTATTCTATCAAAACTGCAGAAAGTAGTCCAGTAAGTGATACATCACTGGAATGCATTCTCGGTTTCTACATCATGCTGCCCATAGTTGGGGTAGCAAAAACCTGGTGACAGATTTTCTTTAATTACAAGTAAGCCAGAGAAAAAAGTCTAGCTATGATCAATATATTATCTCACATGCCTCCAGTTTCCAAAGCCTCATAGAAGGTTTTTCTATATGTGTGAAGCATATTTATTGTTAATAGTTTGTTTTGACAAGCTCCCCAGCATAGGATTAGCGGCCTTACAATATAAGCATAGCAGCCCTTTATATATTCATCTAGCATGAAACAAGGCAAAATAATATGCTATGACTTTCAGCAAGATCATTTATTTCCAGGTGAGCAATCATTAAAGGGAGCTTGTCAGGCCTCCTGAGCTTGTCAACTAGTACTATAGTGTTAAATTGACTATCAGGGAATTTCAACACATTGCTCTACATAGGAGTGTTTGTATATTGTGTAAAATATCCACCATGCTATATACACTAATAAGCTAGTCATAAGCAGGAAGAAAACAGCAGCACTCACCGATCTTCAAAACAGGTAACTTTATTGTGATAAAATCTTCACGGCTCGGGGGTGCACACACAGCAGAGTGTACAGGTCCAAACGACGGCCGTTTCGCGCCGCTCTGGAGCTTCTACGGGTTTGTGGATACTAACGAGCTAGGACTAGTCAGCCAGGGCAATGCTTCACCAAAAATCACAGGGTATGTGATTGACCTACTCTATTCGAGGGCCAGACTAAACACAAGCATTGTCCTTGTCTACTGTCCACATCTAACGAGATGCTGTCTATGCACCACTGTATTGATCACCAGTCCTCACATCTTTGGACAACCCAGGAGAGTGCCGCATCCTGGCTTATGCTTTTCTTTTTGGCTCTCTCTGTTTGTCAACTCTCTTCCCTTCAATCTGTGCAAAAAGACCTACTGTTGTTAGCACTGATCACACCAAATTTTCAACCAAGGGAAGAGCAGTGATAACCAGACAGCTGATTGAAACAGTGTTTTAGTCAGCATACAGAAATAGGCTCCATCATCAGCTGAGTAAAGCGTAAAGCTTCCATCAGTATGCATTGCCCTCTTGGGTTGTCCTAACCTTGGAGGAGCTGTGAGCATTACGGTAGTGGATAGATAACAGCCCTGGAGCTACAGACAGTAGACAATGCCAAAGCCTGGGGTCAGTCTGACCTTGGAATAGAGGATATTATTCATGCTTAAAGGATTTGAGGAAAGGCTAATCTGAAAAGAGTTACGCCCTCACAGAATTAGTTCTTGATCATTAGCATATAACACATGGTGCATAATAGTGTTTTTTTCCCGAAAAATAAAAGAAGTGTTTCGTGTGAAATGCAGCACTGAATTTTTAATGCATTGATAAGCCAATTTAACACTACAGGGGAAGTTTGGTAAACTGGAAAAACATGATAGGTTTCCTTAAAACTAAAAAAATCCAAATGGCTGTAGCTCCAAAATGCTGTTTTGATCACTTATCATTTTATCAATGCTCTTTCCCAGGTTGAACAATCTGGGAGAATGCTGCCATTGTTAACTCTGCTTTTACAAAATGTTCAACCAAGGGAAGAGCAGTTATAAGTAGGCAGCTGATTGGAGCAGTTTTCTGGTCAGTACGCAGAAGGACCTGCCACCATCAGTGGAGTAAAGCTTCCATCAGTACGTATTGCTCTCTTGGGTTATCCCAACCTGGGAGGAGCTGTAGGCAGTACATTAGTGCATAGACAGAAGCCTTGGAGCTATAGACAGTAGAAAATGCCAAAGTCTGGGGTCAGTCTGACCCTTGAATAAAGGATGTCAATCATGTCCCTTGGATGTAATTACAGGATCTGAAGCAGGACTAATCTGATAAAAGTTACGCCCCCGCAGAACTAGTGCTGGCTCATTAGCATATAATAAATACATAAATAATAGTTGTTTTTTTTTAAAAAAAAATCAAGCATTTGTGTGTGAAATGGATCACTGTGTTGTAATGCAGGGATAAGCTAATTTAAAGCTGGAGTAGCAGTTTACCAAATTGAGAAACGTGACAGGTTCCCTTAAGACTAAACGCTTCCAAATATCTTATACTTTTCTGTTAAGAAGTAGAAGAAAATGTTTATTTATCTCATACAAATGATTTTTACATCAGCTGCTCTGTACTTTATCACATTGGTTGGCGGTATTTCTTTTAGATCAGTTTATTCAATTCCTCTGACAAGTCTGTGGGCGTCTGAAGTGATTGTCCAATATGTGATGTCCTTTCATATGTGTTTCTAATAATTAAATTGTGACAACTAGAAATCTTCCATCACTCTCTTGCAATGTCTCCCACTCCCACATTATTTCTGATGTGCGTGCTTTTTCCTTAGAATTCATTATTACAAAGAGAGCTATAGAATCATACATGTCTTAAAGGTCTCTGCAATTCACATAATATCACACATTGGTGTCATGTTGTGAATGCTCATGACGGAAAATTGTCAAAGTTAATTGAAAACTATTGTAGGTCGGAAAAAAATACAAATGAGTTAAAAAAGTGATACTTTTTGCTTGTGTGTGATGAACAAAGACTCATTTATATGTCTTCAAGTCTTTTAATATTTTGTTTGAAATGTTGACTACATTTATTTATTATTTATCCATATATTTATATTGCTATCTAGAAGACAAAAAAATGTAGCCTGGGGGGCACGGCACCCAGAAACAGTGCTGCATGCTGCTGCTGCTTCTTTTCCTTTATTTGTATATTGCTATCTAGCAATTTGGGAATTCAAGTAGGTAAACTCGGGCATAAAATATTGATGACCGATACCTAAGAGGTCATCAACAGTAATGAGTGAGTATACTCATTGCTCGGGTTTTCTCGAGCATGCCGGGTGTCCTCCGAGTATTTGGGTGTGCTCGGAGATTTAGTTTTTGTTGACACAGCTCTACGATTGGCAGCTGCTAGACAGCCTGAATACATATGGGGATTCCCTAACAAACAAGCAATCCCTGCGTGTATTCAGGCTGTCTAGCAGCCGCAAATCATACAGCCTCATCGACAAAAACTAAATCTCCGAGCACACCAAAATACTCGGAAGACACCCAAGCATACTCGGGAAAACCCAAGCAACGAGTATACACGCTCATCACTAGTCATCAATATCAGGTTAGTGAGGGTCTACCATAATCAGCTGTTATTAGTGCCGCCGCCGGATGGATGCAAGCAATTAGCAGCTTAATAGCACTACTCTGCTCATTCTGTAGCATCTGCTGATGAAAACTGTAGAACAACTTTCATAGATTTTAAGACAATTGCAGCTGACCTGCAGTACCCTGCAGCGGGCACTACATAGTGACCAAAACTGTGCAGTTTGTTTCTCTCTTGGCCTCCACCAGAGCTAATGACAGCTGATCAGAATGGGTACTTGATGTCACAGACAACCTCTTATATTGTATAGATATTTTCACCCAAATTAAAGGGGTTTTCTATTTTCAGGAAAGTGGACCCCAACAATGTAAAATACCTTAAATTTACAAACAGAGAGTCTAACTTCCTCTTCATTGTCCTGTAGCCACTCTTGTCTCAGTGTGCATCACTGCTGTAGCCAATCACAGCTCATGTTGTCTACCTTGCACAAATGCTGAGCTCGGTGATTTGATCTAGCAGTAATGTATGCTGTCAACGTGACGTCACCGCTTCAGTGGGGAGCCAGTGCTGGACTCAGGGAGGGTGAGTTCCGACTGTGTTTCTTATTTTAGATATTTTACAACATTTGGGGTGCACTTTACTGGGAGTGGAAAACACCTTTACACAAATTAGACAAAATATTTGCATTTTTAGCTTCCAGGATGCATGTCAAGCAATGTACTAGTACCTCAATGTACTGCATTCTGATGTATTTTAATACAAATATACACTAAAGAGAGAAAATAGAAAACTGGACAACTAATGACCCTTCTCTACACATATATGTCCAATTTTGCCCAGCAGACATGCACTTTGAATAGGGATAAAAGATTAAGTTTCTGCCAAACACTTTTGGCTATGGCTCAACCTCCCAAATATTAAATGGATTGGATTTTGAAATTCAGTAGAACTTATCCATATTTTCTCTGACAGCCTATGCCTAAAGAGAGCTGGAAGGACCCCATAAACATTCTATGGGTTTGGGGTAAGAAATAAAGACAGCTAATTATAGACTAATGTGACAAATTCTAGTCTCCAGTTGTTATAGGAACAGTAGCTCTTTACACTTGAGGAGGAGATGTACAGATAATACATAGTTCAACAGATACAGGAGGAGTGCGGAAATAGAGGGGACACAATAGGTAGAATGTGCTTGTCTTGTGTGGTCCAGCCATCAGTATAATAAATAGGACATTTCAAATAAGTTGCATGATCCAATCATCAGCCTGTATCTGTACAAGCGCATTTACCAAGTGCTATTGGGTGCATGGGGAATGTTTAGATAAATGAATAAGAGAGACCAGATTCTGAGAAAAAATTAGAAGCGGAACTGGAAAGAGATTAAGGAAGTGAGGGCTAAGATCTTCGGGTGTAGTGCATTCCAGAAGCCTGGCGCAGTTCTAGAAAAGTTTTGGAGATGGAAGTGGGAGGCTTAGATTATGGAGGATGTTAGTCTTGGATCGGTTACAAAATGGAGAGCACAAGTAAGGTTATAGACAGAGATGAGAGAGGAGATGTAAGGTGGTGCAAAACTGAGGAGAACTTTGTGGGTGAGGAGATAAGTTTATATTTTACTCTGCAGTGGATGGGTATACAGTACAATGGCTTCACATAGGTGAAGCGGCTGGACAGAAATACAATCATGGCTGCCACATTCTGTAATTTTTTTTAAAGGTGCTGGACTGGTATGGGTTCACCTGCGGTGTCGTCAGTTGATTATAAGATTACCGTGGTTTTGTCCTCATGGAGAAGTTTGAAACTTCAATCGCATTGACAACAAAGTTTATATTTATTTAAGTAATTAAAAATAAGTCCTGGGAACCCCTCTGTTCTTGATAACCAGTCTTGCTGAAGCTGACAGCTGAGGTTTGCAGCCCTCAGCTGTGAACTTTTCCCTGGCTGGTTATCAAAAAATACAGGGGAACACACACTGTGTATTTTTTTAAATTATTATTTATTTACAGCACAGGCACCGGCTGATGAGCACTCTCATTATTCACTCCTGCTCTTACTGTTATTAGTGGCAGCAGGCATCTGCTGATGGGAGCAGTAGTCCTATCAGCTGACAACAGTTACCGGAGATAAACCTTATACCTCCGATCAAAGCTGCACTCTTACGCTGTCATTTGACAGCATGGGAACTGCAGCTGTCTGACCGTTGGTGATGATTTTGCCACCTATCAGAAATGGCATTTGCTGTGCTGTCATGCACATGACAGCGCAACAAACACCCAGTGCTCGGGGGGCTGAACTTGAACAGTAACACAATCTTCCTGGTGAAGTCCGTGTTCGTTGTCTGTGCCCGAAACAATAGGTGTTCAGTACGGACGCTGAACTTTACTGTTTGGGTTTGCCCATCTCTACTTATAATGTGAATCCATCCATTATAGTGCAAAACAATATTTTAATAATGTAAATTAAGACAACGATTTTTAGCTCCTCTTAAGAAAGCATCTTCCCATCCTTTGCAATAGTGACATTTGGCAGATTTAGGAATAAATAATATTATGTGGCAAGGGTATGCCTTATCAAACATATGCAGATCAGAGCTAATTAATGCAAATTAAGGCTTCCTGTCTATCTAGTGGGAAAAGAAATGTCCAAATGTTATGAAATCCTGTTAGTATGCTTATTACCGTAATTGTTTTATATGGGGTGGTTCTTAATTAAAATATGTAAATTGACCTTAATTGCTGTGTGCTAATGGGGTTCATGTTATATCATCACAGATCTCTTAAACTCTATGGCCAGGGGAGTAAAAGTTTTTATATAGAATTTTAATAATCTTTGATTAAATGACCTTTATTCGCTATGCTGCCGTTTGGTATTCTGAAATGTTGTGTGAGCTTTGCCTTCAAGACTGTTTGCCTGTAACTTTAGTTTAAATAGTGTTTTATTTTTCTATTGTTTTCTTATTTTTTTGTGCAATTTTGTAATTGTGCTGTTTAATATTCAATATTTAAAAATCTAGTTTTAAAGTGCCAAAATTGATGTTGTGATTCAGGGCCATTATAGGTCATAAAAGAAAGAGAAAGAAAATGACCCAGTATTTTGGGACCATCCTGACCAGTTGTCACCAACTCTTGCCTCTACCATTACTTTCTAATTACTGGAGCTTTGCAACTGCTATAGAGCTAATGGTTGAATACTAACAATCTAGACTGTAGAAAGTTGGAATTCTCATAACTAGTCACATCAGTTTATAATCTACGTGATCTTAGAGGAGTTATCTCAAGAAATCAATTTCTATCCACATATCTTAGTCCAAGTGCCTCTCTCGGAACCCTTTGTAGAGTCAGAGCTGCAATCACTACATTACATTTATTATATGGTCATCGTTATTCTTTCAATAGAAATGTCCATCTAATTGCCACTTTCCTTGTCAATAATAGCTGATCACTGTGATTTTCAGAATCGAGGCAAACGACAAACAGCTAATTGCCCAGTGGAAACATATGATCTTCATCAACATTTCATCGCTATTGACCATCAACTGTCAAAGAACAAATTATTGAGATGACTTCCTCTGAAAAAGGGGATATCTCAACATTTTGCAAAACATTCTCTATGACTAAGGGCGCACACAGCGCCAGAAACTTATCAGGGTGTTTTTTCTATCACTAGTATGTGAATTTTAATTGTTTGATACTTATGGAATTAAATTTGAAGACTATCTATTTTTTTGGTTGTGCCCATCAACGTTACTTTTTTTGGACCATTTTTTAAAACAGTATCTACCTTTACTAAACACTGATTTTTTCTCCACAGGTCCAAAATGCTGATAGTTTAGGCAATTACAACTTTACAGTGTGGTAAAGTTGGAGATAGGGAGAATATTTAATTATATGTTTACATGTCAAATATGTTTTACATGGGGAAATTTATGTATCAGTATAGATGTCAACAGACTTGTCAAGCAGCAGCTGCAAAAGCCAACAAGATTTTAGCGTGTATAAAAAGAGAGATTAAATCCCACGATTCCAAAATATTTTTACCCCTTTATAAATCACTGGTGAGGCCACATCTAGAATATGGGATCCAGGTAAAAAAAAGGGTGTTCAGAAGTTAGTGTCAGTTCAAAGGTGGCAATTAGCTTATTACACTGGATGGAAGGCTTATCATATGATGAGAGGTTGGAAAAGTTGGGCTAGGTTAGCTTTTACATGTATAAATGTATGCGTGATCAATACAAAGGACTGGCACATGATTTGTTCCTTCCAGAGACCTTACAAATACCGGGGGGGGGTGCAAATTGATTCTGGTAGATAAATGGGAAACGGTTATTTACAGTTAGAACAGTTAGACTCTGGAATTCTCCACCACAAGAGGGAGTAATGGCAGACACTATAACAGCTTTTAAAAAAGGTATGCTTTCCTCAGCACAAATGGCTTTGTGGGTTATAGATAATCTAGCTATATAGAATGTAATTAGTGGAGAAAGGTTGGACTTGATGGACATTAGTCTTTTTTCAATCTATATAACTAAAGCATTGTGCATATTAATTTCTCCTTCAAGTGATCTTAGAAATGTTTAGATTTGCATAGTCTTTAATTTCAGAGTGCTATCTAAGGAGCTTTGACACCGATCCCCGATCCCCGAATGCACACCAATATGAGGAACAAATTAATTTGGGATTAGATAGTTTATCGTTTAGTCTGGACCCATTGTGCAACAATTAATCCTGTTTACTTAGACAAAAGCACTATAAAAATATTAACATTTATTGAAAGGAACAGAATATTAACAACTTAACGAGCTCTGACGTGTTATGTGTGTCATAGGTTGCCTCCCCCTCGTTGATGCGGGCTTCGGCTATGAGCTTGCACCTTTTCCGGCAGATGACAGCTGATATAATCTTCTGTTATGTGCCCCTAAAAGCCGTGGGTGGAATTGCCATCCACTTGCGGTTGTTAACGAGTTAACTGCCTCTGTCAATCTCTTTCAGCGGCATTTAACTTGCGCAAACCAGATGCATGTCTTAGCTCAGCCAATCGGCACCCTTGTCACATGGTCTTGGGTCGCCGATTGGCTGGCATGACAACCCGGGCTTTGCATGACACCCCTGTGGTTGTCATTGCTGAATTGCTATGAGTGCCGCCTGATGGGCTGCAGCTCGACTATGTGTAACACAAGCGGTTATATGATTGCAGCTCCTAGTCTCCCCTGGAGACTATTGAAGCAAGTAAAAAGCAAAAAAAAAAATTCAAATATAAAAAAAATTAAAAAGCATAAAAGTTCTAATCACCACACTTTTGCCCCATTAAATATAAAACAATAAAAAAATAAATAAAAAATACACATATTTGGTATTGCCATATTCAGAATCACTAGACCTATCAAAATATAAAATTAATTAATCCGATTGGTAAACAGAGTAACGAGAACAATGGTCAAAATGCCAGAATTAAGTTTTTTGGTTGTTGCAACAAAATGCAATACTCGGTGATCAAAACATCGTATCTATCCCAAAATGGAATCAATTAAAATGTCAGCTCAGCATACAAAAAAAAGCCATCACCCAGACCCAGATACTGAAAAATGGGGACTCTACATGTCTCGGGAAATGGTGCCTTTTTTTTTTTTTTTGGACAAACTCTAGATTTTTTTTTGCCACTTAAATAAAAAGCATGTTTGGTATCTACACACTGGGAAATCATAATGACTGGACAGTTTTAGCATTTAGTGAACATGGAAAAAAAAAAACTATTGTGATATTGCACTTTTTTGCAATTTCACCACAATTTTTTTCCCGTTTTCTAGTACATGATATAGAAAGAGCAATGGTGTTGTTCAAAAGTAAAGCTCGTCCCTCAAAAAACAAACCCTCACCTGGCCACATTAATGGAAAAGTAATAGAGTTAAAAATGGAAACACAAAGCGGAAATATCCCTGGTCCTTAAGGGCTTAAGTAAAGGTTTGCATATCAGAAAAAAACACAAACAAAAATATTTTTTCTGAACACTATTCTCTTATCTAGACCAGTGTTAAGAACTGACCTGGTTTGGAGTAGTAGTATTGAAACCATTAGAGGCAGCACCAGTAGCATAGTCACAGATATCAGCCAGAGGTAGGTACATGGGATCAACAGTATAGTCTGAAGGATAAGTAGGTTTCATAGTCAGGAATCAGCCAGAGGTGGATACATGGGAGCAGCAGTATGGTTTGGACAAGGCAGCAGATGGAAGGAGAGCTTGACTAAAGGCTGGGAGCTCAATATTCACACAAGGAAGGAAGTGAAATGACAAGCTTAAGTAGGGAGTTCAATCAAAAAGTTCATGGGTGGAGCCAATCAGGAACTTAGGGTGGAGCCAATCAGGATCTCAGGGTGGATGTAATCAGGAACAACACAGGTACTAGTATCTAGGTTAGCAAGGAACTGTCCAGCAAGCTGAATTGCTCAAAGGGATGAGCTGCCACCTGCTGCTGGGTTGGAAATCCTGGCAACCAGTGTTTCGCAAACTCCAGTCCTCATGGCCCCCATGATTTCAGGATTTTCCTAGCATTGTACAGGTGAAGGAATTATCATAAATGCATCAGGACTGGAGTTTGGAAAACACTGATCTAGACCATACTTGCAAGATACTTGTTAATTCAGTAAGGAAGAGGGGCCTCATACTATCCCTGGAGCTGGGACTCTAACTAGCGCTGTCCTGTAGGTATTCTTAAAGGTAGAGAGCCCGAGTCTCCGACCTTACTATGCTTCTGTAAAAACCCTAATCTGTCCCCTCCCTCACTCCATGAGGCATGGGACAGAAATGAAAGGTAAACCATACACAAAGACAAAACAGGATATAAACACACACATACAACAGCAACCTACAGAACACCACAACTCCAAACTTCAACTACTTAGCTTTAGCACACAGCACAGGAAGATGAATGTCTAATAGCGACAACAAACTCCTATTCAGCACACCATCTCCTAAGATCAAGGAAGCGGAGCTTCCATTGACAGGACAGAGAGGGTCTGGCCAGGTTTTATAGGAAGAGTTAAGACCAGATCAGAAGCAGCTGAAATGGAGCTACATGTTTCTGACCAGCATAGAAAGGGTCGATAACTCTTCAGCACTAAAGGAAACCAAATTCATTTAATATGGGATCCAAATAGACAGGCTAAATGGAATATCTGTGATTCACAATATGCAGTGATCTTCTACCCCCAGAGCTCTCAGGTTGGCGTGACACACTCATGACAATACTATGCAAACAGCCTTTTTTATATACGATGTCCTCATCATTTTAGGGTGGTTTTCTCCAATTATCTCGTGTTATTTTGAATATCGACAATTTACAGTGTAACCATACTGAGCTTCATTAGTGGACAAAGCATCTTCGAATGATATTCCCTTGAGGCTGCCATCATCTAGTCATGCAACTTGAGTGATGGCAATATCACATAACTGATCTATGAAGCTAGCAAATATACTTGTATGGACCAGGATTTACACTCATTATATCCTCATAGAGGTCATATGTCAACTAGCAAACTGCATGACAAGCAGTGGATATTTTCTCCTGTACTCCTAAACTGGTATTTTTGTATTCAATTAATCTTGTTTCTGCTATTTTTTGCAGGATATAGTGACTAATGTTTCACCTAGAATTATACGTGGAACAACATCTGGCCACCTCTATGGTCCCGCACAAGGCGCCTTCTTAAACATTGAACTTATTAGTGAAAAGACTTCTGCTTACTGGTGTAAATCTATTACTGAATTGAAGACTGACTTTCCTCAACATGTAAGTTCCAATTACAAAATTACTTTTGATATCTGCATAGCTTAGCAATGTAAGTGCCTGAATGGTCTTCACAGGATCCCAGACTTGTAGCAGGTAAATGGAGGTGCTCTGTGCCCAACAGTTCCAATTCTTTAAAGCAAGAAAGATAGCATGGCATTTACCAGTATGATGCATTGTATTCCATTGCAGACAAATTATATGACATAAATGTCTGAAAAATGAGGTTTGCAGCTTTGTAACTCAGATCTATCTTAAAAACTAAGTCCTGTCTTGTAATGCAATGAATGGAGAAGTTGCCATGTGGGAACATTTCTCCTTTCATTGCTATGAGAGTTCCGAAAACAATTGAGCACTCCAGGACTAGTCCAATCCTTTAGCAGTAAAGGCTTGCTTACACTAGCTTATCCTCAAAAGACAGAAAGAAAGTAGCACTCACAAGTTAGTAAATCATTCTTCCTTTATTCCAGATACTAAATAACAACAAAGAGAATATGGTTATACAGCTGATGTATGGCCAACAAGCGCTTCTTCAGGGACCACAAAGAATGATCTGTTGGAGCAAAACAGCTAATGTCCATATGTCAGCTGTGTACCATCAAATATCTGAAATCTTCCAACGATGTGCTGGTTATGCCAATATTATCTTTAGTTGGTGGATTAAGTTGTTTTCCTTACACTAGAATATACTATAAATTGCTGTGATAATAAGTGCCAACAATGGAAAAATCACTTCATTAGGTCCAGAATTTTCAGCACATACACAATTTTGAAAAATAAGTGAGGTTTAAAATTTTTCAATTCTGGCTCATCTCTAGTAAACATATTACTGCTCTACATGGTTTGAAATTGACATGCTATAATTCTGGGTTCTCCATGAGAGCATTAAGGAGCGTCAACAAAATTGTAGCCGACTGTGAATTCCTGGAAAATGAAAGAGAAAATTAGTGGTTTTGTAATTATTTCAAATGTCCAAGCTACAGCAGCATTAAAAATAGCACAGCTGAAACAGTGTGTAGGATGTATATGATTGCAAAAGTAGCATCAGTTCCACAATTAAACCATAAAAGGAGGTTATACACTATTTCTAATGCACTATGCATTAACAATAATGATTTGTATCTTGTGCAGAGCACTAAAATAGGTGGGATTGGGTTAGAAGTGAATCGCTTGTTTGAAATCATTAAGTTAGATTTGTCTGAAACTCAGTAACATGTATGTATATATATATATGCTGAGGATAAGATGAAGGAGAGAGGGCACTCACCGGTCTTCTATAAAATCACTTCTTTATTATAAACTTGACATCCAGAGTAAAGGCAGCGGCCGGGGGAAAGAGAAGGAGCAGGGGTGGACGACGGCCGTTTCGCGCTTGTCCTGCGCTTCTACGGACCCGTAGAAGCGCAGGACAAGCGCGAAACGGCCGTCGTCCACCCCTGCTCCTTCTCTTTCCCCCGGCCGCTGCCTTTACTCTGGATGTCAAGTTTATAATAAAGAAGTGATTTTATAGAAGACCGGTGAGTGCCCTCTCTCCTTCATCTTATCCTCAGCATTTTCATACAGACTTTATTTTCTCATGAGGAGCACCGTGGTCACACTGGTTTATGCATTAAGGGGTTCCTATCTGGGTTTCCCCCACAGAATGGTCTGTCTGTTTTTTCAGTAAATGGGACAGTGCCGCTCATGTTTTTTCTTTTTGCTGCATTGTATATATATATATATATATATATATATATATATATATATATATATATACACTATATATATATATATATATATATATATATATATATATATATATATATACAGTAAAGACCAAAAGTTTGGACACTTTCTCATTTAAAGATTTTTCTGTATTTTCATGGCTATGAAAATTGTACATTCACACTGAAGGTATCAAAACTATGAATTAACAATTGTGGAATTATATACTTAACAAAAAAGTGTGAAACAACTGAAATTATGTCTTATATTCTAGGTTCTTCAAAGTAGCCACCTTTTGCTTTGATGACTGCTTTGCACACTCTTGGCATTCTCTTGATGAGCTTCAAGAGGTAGTCACCGGGAATGGTTTTCACTTCACAGGTGTGCCCTGTCAGGTTTAATAAGTGGCATTCCTTGCCTTATAAATGGGGTTGGGACACTCAGTTGTGTTGTGCAGAAGTCTGGTGGATACACAGCTGATAGTCCTACTGAATCACCAGCCTCAGAAATCGCAGGTTAACAGCAGCTCAGATTAGAGACCAGGTTAATGCCACACAGAGTTCTAGCAGCAGACACATCTCTACAACAACGGTTAAGAGGAGACTTTGTGCAGCAGGCCTTCATGGTAAAATAGCTGCTAGGAAACCACTGCTAAGGACAGGCAACAAGCAGAAGAGACTTGTTTGGGCTAAACAACACAAGGAATGGACATTAGACCAGTGGAATTCTGTGCTTTGGTCTGATGAGTCCAAATTTGAGGTCTTTGGTTTCAACCACCATGTCCTTGTGCGACGCAGAAAAGGTGAACGGATGGACTCTACATGCCTAGTTCCCACTGTGAAGCATGGATGAGGAGGCGTGATGGTGTGGGGGTGCTTTGCTGGTGACACTGTTGGGGATTTATTCAAAGCTGAAGGCATACTGATCCAGCATGGCTACCACAGCATCTTGCACCAGCATGCTATTCCATCCAGTTTCCGTTTAGTTGGACCATCATTTATTTTTCAACTGGACAATGACCCCAAGCACACCTCCAGGCTGTGTAAGGGCTATTTGACCAAGAAGGAGAGTGATGGGGTGCTGCACCAGGTGACCTGGCCCCCACCGTCACATGACCTAAACCCAACCGAGATGGTTTGGGGTGAGCTGGACCGCAGAGTGAAGGTAAAAGGGCCAACAAGTGCTAAGCTTCTCTGGGAACTCCTTCAAAATTGTTTTAAGACCATTCCCGGTGACTACCTCTTGAAGCTCAACAAGAGAATGCCAAGAGTGTGCAAAGCAGTCATCAAAGCAAAAGGTGGCTACTTTGAAGAACCTAGAATATAAGACATAATTTCCGTTGTTTCACCCTTTTTTGTTAAGTGTATAATTCCACATGTGTTAGTTCATAGTTTTGATGCCTTCAGTGTGAATGTACAATTTTCATAGTCATGAAAATACAGAAAAATCTTTAAATGAGAAGGTGTGTCCAAACTTTTATATATTTTATATATATTAACTATATATATAATTGTCTAAGGGTTTTTCCGTCTGTCTGTCTGTCTGTCTGTCTTTCTGTCTGTCTGTCTTTCTGTCTGTCTGTCTGTCCTGGAAATCCCACGTCTCTGATTGGTCGAGGCCGCCAGGCCTCGACCAATCAGCAACGGGCACAGCATGGCGACGATGATGTCATAATGGAAATCCCGCGTCTCTGATTGGTGGAGGCCGCCAGGTCTCGACCAATCAGCGATGGGCACAGTATCGACGTAGATGTCATAATGGTTGCCATGGCGACGATGTCATAAAGGTTGCCTCGACCAATCAGCGACGGGCACAGTCTGCCGCGAATTCTGGAATCATCATTGTCCATATACTACGGGGACATGCATATTCTAGAATACCCGATGCGTTAGAATCGGGCCACAGTCTAGTATATATATATATATATATATATATATATATATATATATATATATATATATATTGTATATACAGCAATAGTTCAAACTGTGGGGGTGCAAAAATCTCAAGATTCCAACTTTGCATCTTCTTCCATAATATTGTTAAGTCTCAGTCATGTATGAGCCTACAAAAGTGAGAGTCTACGGAGACCCATTCATTTGGGTAAAAAAAGCATCATTTCTCATATCATTTCTTGGAGAGGAGTCTTAGGCTACTTTCACACTAGCGTCGTGTTGCCCGCAGGAGGCGGTTTTTCTCCATAGACTTTTATTAGCGACGCATTGCGACACAGTGACACACATCGCAACCGTCATGCGACGGTTGCGCCGTGTTTTGGCGCAGCGCCGCCACAAAAAAGTTACATGTAACCTTTTTTTTGCGTCGAGACCGACATTTTCGACCGTGCATGCGCGGCCGAAACTCCACCCCCTCCTCCCCGGTCCTTGCAATGGGGCAGCAGAAGCATCCTAAGACTGCTTCTGCTGCCCACGTCGGGCACTTTTTGCACAGTATGCGTCGGTACGTCGGGCCGACGCAGCGCGACGACCCCATACCGATGCTAGTGTGAAAGTAGCCTTAGATTACTTAAAATGCCCATAAAATTAAAACCACATTCCAAATATGTCATGCCACTTGTGCCTACAAAAGTTTTGTCCTATTGAAGTTTGGTCTCTACTAAAGGCAGTAGGACGCTCTCAGCAAATGATTTCAGTTTAGCAGTTTGTGAGGTATATACTTTTCTCAGCAAGTTACACAGATGCTTGATAGGTATGAGATCTGAGAATTGTGGCGGTCAAATTAACACCCAAGCTTTTTGGCATGTTCTTCAAGCCATTTCTGAACAATTTTTGTAGTGTGGCATGGAGCATTATTTTGCTGAAAGAAACCACTGTTGCTAGATAAATACAGCTACTTTGGAGGGATGGACTTGAGAAAGGTGACATTCATGGGATGGCTGAACCCAAGGTTTACCAAGAGAACATTGCTTCATATCATCACATTTCTCTGCTGCTTTGCCTTTTCCCCATAGAACTTTCTAGTGCCATACTTTTCCCTGATAAGAGTTGCACACATATCTAGCACTGGGCACTTTTGACTTTTTTGAGGATAAAAATCCCTAAAAGCAGAATATTGCAATGCATTATACTGAATGTTCTGATACTTTTCCGTCATAGCCAACTGCAATGTATTCAGCAGTTTCTGCTACATTAGCCTTTTGTGGATGGACCCTGTTACTAAGTCACTTGTCCCTTCTTGAATCACTTTTAGTAGGTATCAACCAGGCCATACTGAGAACAGTATGCTGCTGTATTGGAGATACTTTGAACGAGTTGGCTAGTCATCAGAATTTTGTACTGTAAATGTCCTTTAGAAAACATCATTTATAGTCCTTTATAGTGTTTATTCAATTTGCCCCCTTCCAAAACATAAACATTAAAATCTGAATGTTCACTTGACTGCTTAACCTGTCACACTCTTTGACAGTTGCCATTGTAATTAAAGAATCGCTCCCATCAATGTTTTTAATCTCTTAATATATTGCAATCATCAGATATGTAAAGAAAAAAGGGGAATAATAATAATAATAATAATTTTTATTTATATAGCGCCAACATATTCCGCAGCGCTTTACAACTTATAGAGGGGACTTGAACAGACAATAGACATTACAGCATAACAGAAATCACAGTTCAAAATAGATACCAGGAGGAATGAGGGCCCTGCTCGCAAGCTTACAAACTATGAGGAAAAGGGGAGACACGAGAGGTGGATGGTAACAATTGCTTTAGTTATTTGGACCAGCCATAGTGTAAGGCTCGGGTGTTCATGTAAAGCTGCATGAACCAGTTAACAGCCTAAATATGTAGCAGTACAGACACAGAGTGCTATTAACTGCATAAAGTGTATGAGAACACGATGCAAAGAACCTGATTATGTGTTTTGTTTGTTTTTCTATTTTTAATAGGCCACACAGGGATAGTTAGGTTAATGCGTTGAGGCGGTAGGCCAGTCTGAACAAATGCGTTTTTAGGGCACGCTTAAAACTGTGGGGATTGGGGATTAATCGTATTAACCTAGGTAGTGCATTCCAAAGAATCGGCGCAGCACGTGTAAAGTCTTGGAGACGGGAGTGGGAGGTTCTGATTATTGAGGATGCTAACCTGAGGTCATTAGCGGAGCGGAGGGCACGGGTAGGGTGGTAGACTGAGACCAGAGAGGAGATGTAGGGTGGTGCTGAGCCATGGAGTGCTTTGTGGATGAGGGTAGTAGTTTTGTACTGGATTCTGGAGTGGATGGGTAGCCAGTGTAATGACTGGCACAAGGTAGAGGCATCGGTGTAACGGTTGGTGAGGAATATGATCCTGGCAGCAACATTCAGGACAGATTGGAGGGGGGATAGTTTGGTAAGAGGGAGGCCGATTAGTAGAGAGTTACAATAGTCCAGATGGGAATGAATAAGAGAAACAGTAAGAGTTTTTGCAGAGTCGAAAGTAAGAAAAGGGCGAATTCTAGAAATATTTTTGAGATGCAGATAAGAAGAGCGAGCCAGTGATCGGATGTGGGGGGTGAATGAAAGCTCGGAATCAAGGATAACCCCAAGGCAGCGGGCATGTTGCTTTGGAGTAATGGTGGAACCACACACGGAGATGGCAATGTCAGGCAAAGGTAGGTTAGTAGAGGGAGAGAACACGAGGAGTTCAGTTTTTGACAGGTTCAGTTTCAGATAGAGGGAGGACATGATTTTAGAGACAGCGGTAAGACAATCACTGGTGTTTTCTAAGAAGGTCGGAGTGAAAGCAGGAGAAGAGGTGTATAATTGGGTGTCGTCAGCATAGAGATGGTACTGGAAACCAAATCTACTGATTGTTTATCCAATAGGGGCAGTATACAAAGAGAAGAGGAGGGGGCCTAGGACTGATCCTTGAGGAACCCCAACAGTAAGGGGAAGGTGAGAGGAGGAGGAACCAGCAAAACATACAGTGAAGGATCGGTCAGAGAGATAGGAGGAGAACCATGAGAGAACGGTGTCCTTGATGCCGATGGAGCGGAGCATAGTGAGGAGGAGCTGATGATCCACAGTGTCGAATGCTGCGGAAAGATCCAATAGAATTAGCATGGAGTAGTGACCATTAGATTTAGCTGTTAGTAGATCATTAGAGACTTTAGTGAGGGCAGTTTCAGTAGAGTGTAAAGAGCGGAAGCCAGATTGAAGAGGGTCGAGAAGAGAGTTATCTGAGAGATAGCGGGTAAGACGGGAGTGGACCAGGCGTTCCAGGAGTTTAGAGATGAAGGGAAGATTAGAGACAGGTCTATAATTAGCGGCACAGTTTTGGTCGAGGGAGGGTTTTTTAAGTAATGGATGTATGATGGCATGCTTAAATGAGGAGGGAAAAATACCGGAAGTGAGGGAAAGGTTGAATATTTTTGTTATGTGAGAAGTGACAGCCGGGGAAAGGGACTGGAGGAGATGTGACGGAATGGGGTCACTGGTGCAAGTGGTCGGGCGAGAAGATGCAAGGAGCCTGCTTACTTCTTCTTCAGTAACTGGTTCAAATGAAAATGAATAGAGTTCACCACGCCGCGAGGTACTCGATGTCTGGGATGGAGACATGCGTGGTGGATGCCGCTTCTGCTGGTGAGGCACAGCCATAATGAGGAGGAGGAAGGAAGGAATCCCTAACAGCCATGCACCATTAAAATCCAATTTATATAAAAGCCATTAAAAACAATGATCCAATGAAAACTTATAAAAATTAACAAGTTTCTGTCACAACGCAGGCACCCTAAGTCTTAGGATAAGAACCAGAAATGCATCAGGCTTTATTATTTTTTATTAATATCTTTTGAATAAATTGGATTTTAACGTTGGGTGGCTGTGTCTGAATCCTTCCTCCCCCATCCTATTCTATAGCACTGTGTACTTACAATTTCTCATTTTGCCTTTCTACCCAGCTAATTCTTTTTTTTCTGCCCTATGTAGAAACAGGAAATCTCTTCTCCCTACATAAATCATTCCCCTCTTTAACCCCTCATCAAGCTGCTTCCTCCTCCTCTCACAAGGGACTTTTACAGTGATGACTCATGCAGGGAAAATAGACTTTCTGTTTCCGCATAGAGCTTAGAAGGATTCAACTGGTGTTAGGGCTAGCGGAACGCACCGAGAAAATATAGTTTTTTATTGTTGTTATTGGTGCGTTCGCAGCCCGGGGTCCACCGTGCAGGAAAACCTGCTGCTAGCAAATGGCAGCACTATATGGCGGTATTGGCTAGCTCTGTTAACTCACAGAACAGCTGAGAAAGCAAAGCACTGCGCCCTGTTAGACTTCACAGGAGCACAGGTTAACTGCCCAACAGAGAGCAGTCAGTGGTCATGCATGCACACAAAACTCCTCGCCGGAGATGCCAGCGTTCTAGGGGCTTATTTCAGCCAGGTCCCTGAATACACACAAACACACAAACTCCTTGCCGGAGGTGCCAGCATTCTAGGGGCTTATTTCAGCCATGTCCCTGAACACAATCTTACATGACCACACTGGCGCAAAGCACATAACTTAGAAAGATACTAGCGCATGGCCGTGCGGCCACGCGAGCCTTTTATAGCTGCAGCCAGAACAAGACCTTCCTAGAAGGACCAATGAGAAGCTGCCACAAAGCCTGAGCACCTTCAGGACCTTCCTGGAGGACCAATGGGTTTTGCTGCAGTATCCAAGCATGTGACCCTCGATCTCCAATGAGAGATCTTACCCTGGGCATGCTCAGAAGGAGAAAAGCAGGACTTAGTCCCAAAAGCATCTGCTCGCTGCTGCCCAGCACTGACTTCAATGGCAGAAGCTGGAAAAGCATCAGTAATCCTCTTCACAGAGTCAGATTGAGCGAGACGCTGAGACCGACGTCTCCGCTGAGAAGCCTCCACTGTGGCAGGAGAAGAATGGGAGACCGCAGCGGAGATGGCCTGAGATTCCCCCTGTGCAGAGGCAGGAACTCGACCCCTAACAACTGGTCTGTTTAAATCATGTGATATCATAGACCTGATGGAAAAGAGATTTAACTGGGTAGAAGGGCAAAATGAGCAATTGTAAGAACACTTTGCCATATACAGTAATATGATGATTGCAGTATATTAAGAGGATAAATATTTTGATGGGAGTGCTTCTTCAAATAATCACTATGACCAGCTGTAGTTTTCCTGTTATTGTAGGATATGAGGCTCACTGAAAAAAAAACTTATAAAATATAACTTTTACTAAGTTTCGTTTAAAAAATGAACCTACTGTTGGGACTGGTGGAACGCACCGAGTAAATAGAGAGATGTTATTTGGTGCGTTCGCAGCCCGGGGTCCACCGTGCAGGAGAGAACCTGCTGCGGGCAAATTGTGGCCCTATATGGCGGTAGAAGCGAACTCTGTTACTTCACAGAGTTGCCTAAAGAAAGCACTGTGTCCTGTTAAACTCACAGGAGTACACAGCAACTGCCGAGCAGAAAGCAGTTTGTGGTTACGCAATCATACAATCTCCTCACTGGAGAAGCCGGTATTCTAGGGGCTTATTTCAGCCGGGGCCCTGAATCCATACACACAATCTCCTCTCCGGAGGTGTTGGTATTCTAGGGACTTATTTCAGCCAGGTCCCTGAACACATACACACGTAACCACACTGGCGCAAAGCACATAACTTAGATTTGATACTAGCGCATGGCCGTGCGGTCCTGCGCACCTTTTATAGCTGCAGCAAGTACAGGACCTTCCTAGAAGGACCAATGAGAGGCTGCCACAGAGCCTGAGCAACTTCAGGACTTTCCTGGAGAACCAATGGGTTTTGCTGCAGGATCTAAACATGTGACCCTTGATCTCCAATGAGAGATCTTACCCTGGGCATGCTCAGAAGGGGAAAAGCAGGACGTAGTCCCAAAAGCATCTGCTCGCCACTGCCCAGCACTGGCTTTAATGGCAGAAGCTGGAACAGCAGCAGTAACCCTTTGCACAGAGTCAGACTAAGCGAGACACTGGGACCGACGTCTCTGTTGAGCAGGCTCCACTGCGGCAGTAGAAGAATGGGAGACCGCAGCGGAGATGGCCTGAGATTCCCCCTGATCATAGGTGGGAACTTGACCCACAACATTGCCCCCCTGAACCTCACTATGCTCAAAGGCAGCAATGAGCTGCTGAGCCCGAATATACTCAGCAGGCTCCCAGGACCTGACCTCAGGACCATAATCCTTCCAGTCCACTAAATAAATTTTTTTGCCACGTACCACCTTGCACCCCAAAATAGCGTTCACCTCGTAATCGTCCGTAGACGAACCCAATGTCCCGGCAGGTGACTCGGAAAACCGGGACATGTACACGGGCTTCAAGAGGGACACATGAAAGGTGTCGGTGATACCCAGGCATGGCGGAAGGGCCAGACGGTAGACCACTGGGTAAACCTATTCGAGAAACTTGAATGGGATCAAGTAGCGAGGTGCAAACTTAGTGGACTCAACTCGTAGCCTGATGTTTTTCTGGGATACCGTGCTGGGGGAAGATGTGTTTTATGAACAACGCTGCCAAGGCCCGTGCAGAAGGTAGCTGTGGAAGCGGCACCAAATGCACCATTTTAGAAAAATGATCGGTAATAACCCAAATGATGGTACAGCCATGAGACTTGGGTAAACCCACCACAAAGAACATCCCGACCATCTCCCAGGGCCTGTCTGCCACTGGCAAGGGATAGAGTAACCCAGCTGGCCGTTGTCGAGGAGACTTATTTTTGGCGCAGGAGGCACACGCCCGAATATAATCTCCGACGTCACGGACCATATGTGGCCACCAGTATGTCCTCGCCAGCAGCTCAGATGTCCTCTTTGTCCCAAAGTGTCCACCCACCCTGGACGAATGAGCCCAAGAGAGAACGTCCGGTCGCAAATTAATGGGTACAAAAGTCTTGCCCGGAGGCACATACTCTAGCGAACCCAGAGCTGTGGTTCTCAGGCTCTCAGAAGGGACAATAAGCCGAGGCTCCCCTTCCTCCTCCTCAGATGACACAACGGAGCGAAAGAGGGCATCAGCACGAATGTTCTTCTCCCCAGCTAAATAATTGAGGGTGAAGTGGAACCAGGAGAAGAACAAGGACCATCTGGCCTGATGAGAATTTAGCTGCTGGGCTGTTTGTAAATAAACCAAATTTTTGTGGTCCGTGAAGACTTGAGAGGGAAAGCAAGCGAGAAAGCCAACTTCATTGCTAGCAACTCCATGTCCCCAATGGAATAATTCCTCTCCGCTGGTGTGAAGGTCTTGGAGAAGAAGAAGCAAGGATGCTGCCGACCTTGAGCATCCTTTTGGAAGAGGACTGCTCCTGCACCAACGGATGAGGCATCCACCTCCATTATAAATGGCATATCAACATCGGGACGATGTAGGATGGGAGCGCTAGCAAAATGAGACTTAATAGAAGAGAAGGCCCTGGAGACCTCTTCACACCACAATTTGGGATTTGCTCCCTTCTTGGTGAGGGCTACCAACGGAGCTACCAAAGTTGAGAAGTGGGGAATGAACTGGCGATATTAATTAATGAACCCCATAAAGCACTGCACCGCTTTAAGATAATGGGGTTCTTGCCAATCCATCACAGCCTGTAGTTTGGCGGGATCCATAGCCAATCCCTGGGCTGAGATGATATAGCCCAGGAAAGGTAAAGACTCCTGCTCAAACATACACTTCTCCAACTTTGCATAGAGGGAATTTGCCAGTAAGAGGTCGAAGACTCCGCCAATATCTCTCCGGTGGGAGTCAATATCTGGAGAGAAGATGAGAATATCATCCAGAAAGACTACGACCGAAGTGGAGAGCATATCCTGGAAGATATCGTTGACAAAGTCTTGGAAAATGGCTGGGGCATTACAGAGCCCGAAGGGCATCACCAGATACTCATAGTGCCCATCCCTGGTATTAAACGCCGTCTTCCATTCGTTCCCCTCACAGATCCAAATCAGGTTATAAGCACCCCACAGATCTAATTTGGTAAATATCCTTGCTCCCCGTAGCCTATCAAAGAGCTCAGAAATGAGGGGCAGAGGGTACTTATTCTTAAGGGTGATGGCGTTAAGACCCCTGTAATCTATGCAAGGAAGTAATTCTCTGTTCTTTATCTGTTCGAAGAAGAACCCCGCACCTACAGGTGACATTGACTTCCTAATGAACCCTCTTGCCAAATTCTCCTGGATGTATTGGGACATAGCCTCCATTTTTCGGGAGAGAGAGGGGATAGACCCATCCCCGAAGAGGTTCTGCTCTAGGCAAGAGATCAATAGGACAGTCATAGGGGCGGTGAGGCAGAAGGGTCTCCGCAGCCTTTTTGGAGAAGACGTCTACATAGGACCAATAGCATTTGGGAAGGTAAGAAAGATCTGCGGGTATCTCGGTGGTGGAAACCTGAATGCACTCTCTCACACATCTGCCCTTACATGATTCACTCCAACCCAATATCCTCCCAGAGGTCCACTCATTATGTGGGGAGTGGAAACGGAGCCAGGGTATTCCCAGCAGAATCTCATCCATTCCCTCGGGAAGGACAAGAAGGGAAATAATCTCCTGGTGGGAAGGGGACATGGATAACGTGAAAGGGACAGTCTGGTGAATGATTTGTTAAGGAAGTGTCGACCCATTCACTACTCTAACAGTTACCGATTTGGCAAGCATCACCAGTGGTATTGCATGGCGCAGAGCAAAAGCAGAGGACATGAAATTCCCCTCTGCTCCAGAATCCACAAAAAGCTTGACTGTTAGAGAAGATGAGCCAAACATAATTGTCCCTTTGAAGGACAGCTTGGAGGAAAATGCCGCTGTGTCTAGTGAACCTCCTCCAATGGTTACTAGACGCAATTGTTTCCCAACCGCCGTGGACATTTATTGGCGTAATGTCCTAACTGTTGCCAATTTTTACAAACCACGGGTACTCGAGCGGTCCGAGACTTAGGTCTCGCTCGAGAAACCTCCATGACCTCATGGGATTCAGACACCTGAACAGGAGATTCTAGAGGGCTGGAGAAGGTAGGAGCCAGCCGAAACCTCTGCCTACACAGAGTCCACTCTAACCTCCGCTCGTTAAAACAGAGGTCGATGCAGGTAGATATAGAAATGAGCTCCTCCAATGTGGCGGGAATCTCCCTGGTGGCCAAGGCGTTCTTCACATGGTCTGCCAGTCCTTTCCAGAACACCGGAATAAGGACTTTATCCAGCCACTCCAGATCAGAGACCAGATAATAATAATAATAATAATAATAATAATAATTTTATTTATATAGCGCCAACATATTCCGCAGCGCTTTACAACTTATAGAGGGGACTTATACAGACAACAGACATTACAGCATAACAGAAATCACAGTTCAAAACAGATACCAGGAGGAATGAGGGCCCTGCTGCTCGCAAGCTTACAATCTATGAGGAAAAGGGGAGACACAAGAGGTGGATGGTAACAATTGCTTTAGTTATTTGGACCAGCCATAGTGTAAGGCTCGGGTGTTCATGTAAAGCTGCATGAACCAGTTAACTGCCTAAGTATGTAACAGTACAGACACAGAGGCTATTAACTGCATAAAGTGTATGAGAACATGATGGAGGAACGTGATTATGTTGTTGTTTTTTATTAATAGGCCACACAGGGATGATTAGGTTAATGCGTTGAGGCGGTAGGCCAATCTGAACAAATGAGTTTTTAGTGCACGCTTAAAACTGTGGGGATTGGGGATTAATTGTATTAACCTAGGTAGTGCATTCCAAAGAATCGGCGCCGCACGTGTAAAGTCTTGGAGACGGGAGTGGGAGGTTCTGATTATTGAGGATGCTAACCTGAGGTCATTAGCAGAGCGGAGGGCACGGGTAGGTTGGTAGACTGAGACCAGAGAGGAGATGTAGGGTGGTGCTGAGCCATGGAGTGCTTTGTGGATGAGGGTAGTAGTTTTGTACTGGATTCTGGATTGAGTCCAGAATTGGACGGCGAACTGGCTGACCATGGACGAACCCTGTGTTATTGCCAACAATTGGAGCGCGGTATCGTGGGTGACACGAGGTCCCAAAAAGACGTGTTTCAGAGCATCCAGGAAGAGAGGAGCACTCTGCACCACACGATCATTACGCTCCCATAGCGGCGTTGCCCATTCCAATGCCCTGCCCGACAAAAGGGATAAAATAAATCCCACTTTATCCCGTTCCACAGGAAAAAGTGCAGCCAGGAGCTCTAGATGTATGGAGCACTGACTCATGAATCCCCGACATAGCTTACTGTCACCAGCAAACTTGTCTGGAAGCGGGAGATGGGATAAAGTCGGAGCAGGGGTGGCAGAGGACAAACTAGGTGCAGCTACACTTGCAGCCTGAACAGCGACTGCGGTAACATACACAGCTGATGTTGTGCGCTCAAGAAGCCGCCAACCTACTCTCCAGCTGCTGGATGTACCGCTGTAAACGCTGATAGTCCACCATTTACTAGCCAGACCCTGGCGCTAGTATTCTGTTAGGGCTGGCGGAACACACCGAGTAAATAGAGAGATGTTATTTGGTGCGTTCACAGCCCGGGGTCAACCGTTCAGGAGAGAACCTGCTGCTGGCAAATGGCGGCCCTATATGGCGGTAGAAGCGAACTCTGTTACTTCACAGAGTCGCCTAAAGAAAGCACTGTGTCCTGATAAACTCACAGGAGTACACAGCAACTGCCGAGGAGAAAGCAGTTTGTGGTTACGCAATCATACAATCTCCTCACCGGAGGAGCCGGTATTCTAGGGGCTTATTCATCCGGGTCCCTGGACACATACACACGTAACCACACTGGCGCAAATCACATAACTTAGATTTGATACTAGCGCACTAGCGGCCATGCAAACCTTTTATAGCTGCAGCAAGTACAGGACCTTCCTAGAAGGACCAATGAGGGGCTGCCACAGAGCCTGGGCAACTTCAGGACCTTCCTGGAGAACCAATTAGTTTTGCTGCAGGATCTAAGCATGTGACCCTCGATCTCCAAAGAGAGATCTTACCCTGGGCATGCTCAGAAGGGGAAAAGCAGGACTTAGTCCCAAAAGCGTCTGCTCGCCACTGCCCAGCACTGGCTTCAATGGCAGAAGCTGGAACCCTTTGCACAGAGTCAGACTGAGCGAGACGCTGGGACCGATGTCTCCGCTGAGCAGGCTCCACTGCAGCAGGAGAAGAATGGGAGACTGCAGCGGAGATGGCCCGAGATTCCCCCTGTGCAGAGGTGGGAACTCAACCCCTAACACTTACAAACCCACAACAAGGTGAAAGTGCAAGTTTTTTCTAATATCTAAACTGTATCTTCTCCCTATGAGTTTCATTTCATTGCTTCTCAAATTTCTATGTGCAAATGAGAAAAATGATGATCCTTCTACACTGTGACATCCCTTCAGATATTTGTAAACAGCTATTAAGTCTCTTTTTAGCCTTCTTTTTCCAGTTTAACATTCCCAGATCCCTTAACCATACCATCGCAGGACATACTTTTACAGCAAGTTTACCATTCTGGTAGCTCTTCTCTGAACTTGCTCCAGTTTTTCAATGTCTTTTTTAAAATGTTGTGGACAGAACTGGACACAGTATTCCAGATGCAGCCTGACCAAGAAGTACAGAGGGATAATTACTTCACAGAGTCTATGCTTCTTTTAATACATCCTAGAATGATGTTTGTCTTTTTTGCTGCAACATCACACTTGACTCACTCTGTGATCTATTAGTATACCCAAGTCTTTTTTACATGCACTGTTGCTTAGTTCTATTCCTCCTATTCTGTAGTGTAATGTTCATTTTTCTTGCCCAGATGTAGAATCTTGCTTTTTCCCTTTACTGCCCATTATTCAAGCTTATCTAGATCCTTCTGAATCATTTGTCTTCTCTAGTGTTAGATATCCCTCCTAGCTTTGCATCATGTGAAAATTTGATAAGTTTACCTTCAGTTCTCCTATCTAGATCACTTATAAAAATGTTGAACAACACTTGGGCCAGAAGAGAGCCTTGTGGTACCCTACTTAAAACACTCTTCCAATTGAATGTGCAACTATTTATTACCACTCTTGGAGTACGATCACTGAGTCAGTTATGAATCCACTTAACATAGTATTGTCAATCCCATACTTTGTAATTTTTTCAATAAGGATATTATGAGATACTTTATCAAATGCTTTGCTGAAGTCGAGATAAACTATACTACCGTGTTTCCCTGATCCACCCAGTCAGGGATTTCACCATAGAAGGAAATTAGATTAGTCTGAAATGACTTGTTTGCTACAAACCCATGCTGACTCTGGTTAAATACTGTATTCTTATCCAAGTACCTACATACATGTTGTTTAATAATTTGACAAAGTTCACTGGCCTGTAGTTTCCTGGCTCCATCTTCTTTCCTTTTTTGAAGATAGGGACAACATTTGCCCTTCTCCAATCTTCTGGGACTTCTCCTGTTTTCCAGGATTATTCAAAGATTCTGGCTAGTGGTCCTATAATTTCCTCTGCTAACTTTTTCAGTGCCATGAAGATCAGTTAATGTTACAATTGTTTTCTAAGAGAACACAAATGCAAAATAGGAATTTAAAAATCCAGCCTTCTCAACATCATTTTTGACCACTTCACCCTTTTCATCCTATAAAAATCTTACAGCATCTTTGATTTTTCTTTTGCTTTTGACATTTCCCCAAAATCCTTTTTTACTGCTTTTGGTCTCCCTTGCAAGCTTAACTTCACTACTGGCTTTAGCTCTTCTAACACTTGCTCTGCATTCCCTGCAAACAGCATTATATTCTTATTTAGATATGCCCCCATCATTCCATTTAATATACATTTATGTTTTCCTTTTTAACAAGTTAATTAAGTTATGTGTTCATCCATCCTGGTCTCTTTAAATACTTCCAATTCTTCCTTCTTTTTGAGATTGTTACTAATTGTGCTGCGAGAATTTCATTTAGCAAAATCTCCCATACTTCTTGGACATTTCTCTCTGTTAGAACATACAGCCATTAGACTTTTCCTACTCTCTTTCTAACTCCATTAAACTCTGCCTTTCTGAATAGAGCTTAGTAAACCTTTCAAGGTTTGGTTCAGTCCAGAATCGGGGAACAGCCCGACGTTTGCCGAACAGCTAGTTGAACATATCTGAACTCAAATGAATTAAATGAGGGGCAAAACCAAATGCATAGAAAACATCTTCAGGGGGGGCAAAAAGCTGCCAAAACTGTTCAAATTAGTGGCAGACACCAGGAAAAATGGTATTGATTGACCAAGAGTACAAAATAGTATAATTGCGCAGCATGGATATGCATGAGACAGGGCCTAGACCAGCATTTCTAGCTGAAACATTGATTAGTAACTGGTGGATGAGTGACAGGTTTAAGCCTGCTGCTCTAAGAGGAATGCCAAATTCAGGCAACACGCACGAAGGAAACCCAACTTGGAGTCCAAACATTTCTAAAAATTAGGGGCAGATACAAAGAAAGGTGGAATCAATTTACCCACAGTACAAATTTTATAATGGCGCATCAGTCAGACAGGGGCCATGCATGCGACAGGGTTTGACCAAGCATTTACAGCTTTGAAATTAGGTTGAAATTAAGAGGGACAAGTGTAGGCCTTCTGTAGTCAGCCATGCATGAGCTATCATGTTCGGAACCAGCATTTATAGTTTTTAATTTAAGTTTAAATTAAGAGGAGGTGGGTGAAGAACCGGTGTAAGACTGCTTTGCTGAGAGCCATGATACTTCATGCAACAGATCTATATGATTTTCTGCTCAGCCACAATCAGGTGGCACAAAAATCAGCTTTGTCAACTACTATTGTTAGAAACATTTAAGGATAGTAGCACAGGTATTTGACTAAAAGTATATGCAGGCCTGCCGGTCTGGAAGCACTAATGCTACAAGCAAGACACATGAAAGAGACCTAACTTGGAGTACAAACATTTTCCAAAATTATTACCACATAGCACTTCAGTGTCATCAATTTCCCCATAGCAAATAGAAATAGTATAAATTTGCAGATTTTTTAAAACCTCTGCTACTGCGCGGTCTACTCGACTCCCTTTCTTTGGCAGCCATACAGCGGTCAAAATATTATTATTTTTTGTTATAGTGCCATTTATAA
Organism: Ranitomeya variabilis; assembly: GCF_051348905.1. NCBI lineage: Eukaryota > Metazoa > Chordata > Amphibia > Anura > Dendrobatidae > Ranitomeya > Ranitomeya variabilis. The sequence continues at coordinate 49,498,473 of NC_135239.1, read as the reverse complement.
CACTGAGTGATGTAACCACGACAAGCACTGCATCCTCAGACACATCTCTGGCTGTTGCAGGTCTGCAGTTCGCAGCCAAAAATATTTTCTGCAGAAATCTTGACTTCTTTCAGGATCATGATATAAACACAAAGAATTTGTTTTCAAATGTGGACTCCTGCCTAGCCCAAAATATTACTAGCCCAAAATATTTTTCTGCAGAAATGTGGCATTGTTTCTGGAACAAGCTATTAGCACAAGCAATTTGTAATTTCTAATGAAGGGCTCATGCCTGGCAAAAAATATTACCAGCCAAAAATATTTTTCTGCAGAAATGTGGCATGCTTTCTGGAGCACATTATTAGAACAAACAATTTAGATTCTCAAATGTGGACTCCTGGATGGCGCAAAAATATGAGCACAAAATTATTACATACTGAAATGTCCCCTGCATTCTGGAGCATGGTATTAGAACAAACAATTTTGATTATAAAATGTGGACTCCTGGTTCAAACACAATATTAGTAGCACAAAAGAGTTATATGCTGAAATGTGTCCTGGAGTCGCTGGACCACACAATTAGCAAAAACTATTGATCTGCTGGAAGTTAAATTTTACAGTCACACAGGAGCCTATGTATCTGAACTAGCTGACTGACAATCAACAACCTACCTATCTGACAATCCAGTAGCAGGAGCAGGAGTGACATCTCTGCTCTGTTACGCTGACAAAATAGTGCCAAAACAACATTTCTGCTCTTTATATGGAGAGGGACATGTCACTTTGGCAGCCAATGACACAAGCCTTTGTGTATGGACGTTGTGGATGGTTTCTGCACCTTGAATGACTTAAAGTAAAAAAAAAAGAAACAGTCGCTCCTCTAAACTGTCCCCGCCCCCTTTCCTCATTAAACATGATCCCCCCACTCATCAAACAGCACCACTATCCTAAACAAAGTCCTTACAAAAGCATTAGTGGAAAAGCGATCATGTAAAGATCTTTGACTGCATTTTCTGGATCCATTTCTTTTGCCTGAGAGAGATTCCCAACATATATCTGAATAGTGAAAATCTCCCATGATCACTATGTTGTACTTTTTTGAGAATGGAGACATCTGATGTAAGAGTTCATCCATTTCTTCAGTGTGTCCAGGTGACCTATAGTAAACACCTAAATAGAGTCCTTTCTGTTTTTCTCTTTGTATTAATGCCCGAACAGTTTCTACAAAGCTACCAGTCTGTGAAGCTTGGATCTATGTGGAGATATACATTTTCTTAACATATAATACAATACCTTCTCCCCTCTTGTTAATCTTGTGTCTAATAAATAAGTTGCAGCATTCAAGGTTTGCATTCCAATCATGTATATCACCTCACCAAGTTTCTCTCTTCCTGTGTTAGCAGCTTCAATTCTCCTTGTTTGAATCCCGTGCTCTGTGTATTTGTAGAGACACATTTTAGTTGGCAGTTGGTTTCTCTTGCTTCTCCATTTTCAATCAAAATTTATAGATTTTATTCTTTATTTCTACTTCTAATAGCAGATTTCTCAAAAGAATTAATTAGGTGCATATTTTTCCTGGCCGTATATTTCACATCCTATGATGCTCTAGTTTTAAGCTCTCCTGATGAGTGTAGCAGGGCATGTACCAAACATGCAAGCCACCAATCAACATGCTTGTACATCAGTGTTGCAAACAGGGATGTTACAGTGATACGTATCTACTTGCAATTTGTATTCAATAAATATCTCATGTCAACAACAGGTTCAATTTTCATCCAAGAAGTAGCTAACAAACATGCTCTCAAAATGTATTCCAGTTAATTTTTTTTAGATTGAAAATTCTATGCACTAATTCTCAGTTAAAAAAATAACACATGGGCTAAAAGGTTAATGTTTGATTAAATTATTCATACAAGAGAAAGGATGGGGGAGACGTATTAAATGAGAAAGAATACAGGTCAGGTATGTCAAGCCATTCTGAATTACTAGTCTTTATCACTATGCAGAATCTTCTTATTAAACATAGTACCTTCAGTCTATAAATCCATTTTTCCATGCTACCTTAATATGTCCATAACAATCCGGATTGACAGATTCTACAGACTTGGATTTCCCAAGAGGATACAGTGTTACTGATGTCAGTGGCTGGCATTATTTACTTCTGTGTTCTATTATTAAATTGATAACAAGATAATTCCTGCACTTCTCACAGACATGACAGGATCTGCAATTCTCAGCTCTCTTATTGCAGAGGCTTTGATGTCCTGTATTTTTTTTTTAGGTTTAATAAGGGGCCTTCTTTTATTTAATTACTACTCTAAATCAGATAGCACTCAGCATTGTAGGAAAGAGGGTCAACACAAGCAGTACTGAAAATTTCCGTTGTTGAGGCATAGCCATTTTCTAGACAAATAATTTGAAAAACATCTATGTATTTATATGAGCAGGTAAGTTTTCCAATAAGTGAGTTAAAATGTTTAGTGTTTGTAGTATGATTTAGTCTGAAATTCAGTTCTTAAAACACTTAAAACTAATATACTGACAAAATTTGTGGTGAATGCAATTTTTCCTGAGTTGTAAAAGAGAACTGCAGTGCTAAGACAATCAGAATCATCAGGAGGGTTCAAGAGGTTTTCCTGCACGGCTGTACTTTAAAATGTTATAGAATAAGGTTAGAATATCTTACTAATAAGGGCTTGTGAACATGACTGTATTTTCAGTTTGAACCAATGTTATTCTATGGGGCTGTGCACAATTCTGATTTATTTTCCTCGAACACAGCTGGTCCAAAGAAAAAATTGCAGCATGCTCGAATTTGATCCGATATTTGAGTTGGATTCGGCCATGTAAGTCAATGAGTCAGTAGAAAACATTGGACTGCATTCAGATGATACAGTGCCTTGCGAAAGTATTCGGCCCCCTGGAACTTTAAAACCTTTTCCCACATATCATGCTTCAAACATAAAGATACCAAATGTAAATTTTTGGTGAAGAATGAACAAGTTGAACATAATTGTGAAGATAAACGAAATGTATTGCTTATTTTAAATTTTTGTGGAAATTCAAAAACTGAAAGTGGGGCGTGCAATATTATTCGGCCCCTTTAACTTAATAATTTGCTGCGCCACCTTTTGCTGCGATTAGAGCTGCAAGTCGCTTGGGGTATGTCTCTATCAGTTTTGTACATTGAGAGACTGAAATTCTTGCCCATTCTTCCTTGGCAAACAGCTCGAGCTCAGTGAGGTTTGATGGAGATCGTTTGTGAACAGCTGTTTTCAGCTCTTTCCACAGATTTTCGATTGGATTGAGGTCTGGACTATGACTTGTCCATTCTAACACCTGGATAAGTTTATTTGTGAACCATTCCATTGTAGATTTTACTTTATGTTTGGGATAATTGTCTTGTTTGAAAACAAAACTCCGTCCCAGTTTCAGGTCTTTTGCAGACTCCAACAGGTTTTCTTCAAGAATGGTCCTGTATTTGGCTCCATCCATCTTCCCAACAGTTTTAACCATCTTCCCTGTGCCTGCTGAAGAAAAGCAGGCCCAAACCATGATGTTGCCACCACCATGTTTGACAGTGGGGATGGTGTGTTTAGAGCTATGAGCTGTGTTGTCTTTATGCCAAACATATCATTTGGCATTGTTGACAAAAAGTTCGATTTTGCTTTCATCTGACCAGAGCACCTTCTTCCACATGTTTGATGTGTCTTCCAAGTGGCTTGTTGCAACCTTTAAAGGGAACCTGTCACCTGAATTTGGCGGGACCTGTTTTGGGTCATATGGGTGGGGTTTTCGGGTGTTTTATTCACCCTTTCCTTACCCGCTGGCTGCATGCTGGCCGCAATATTGGATTGAAGTTCATTCTCTGTCCTCCGGAGTACACGCCTGCGAAAGGCAATATTGCCTTGCGCTGGCGTGTACTCCGGAGGACAGAGCTTGAACTTCAATCCAATATTGCGGCCAGCATGCAGCCAGCGGGTAAGGAAAGGGTGAATCAAACACCCGAAAACCCCGCCCATATGACCCAAAACTGGTCCCACCAAATTCAGGTGACAGGTTCCCTTTAAATTACAATTTTTATGGATATCTTTGAGAAATGGCTTTCTTCTTGCCACTCTTCCATAAAGGCCAGATTTGTGCAGTGTATGACTGATTGTTGTCCTATGGACAGACTGTCCCACCTCAGCTGTAGATCTCTGCAGTTCATCCAGAATGATCATGGGCCTCTTGGCTGCATCTCTGATCAGTCTTCTCCTTGTTTGAGATGAAAGTTTAGAGAGACGGCCAGGTCTTGGTAGATTTACAGTGGTATGATACTCCTTCCATTTCAATATTATCGCTTGCACAGTGCTCCTTGAGATGTTTAAAGTTTTGGAAATAATTTTGTATCCAAATCTGGCTTTAAACTTCTCCAAACAGTATCACGGACCTGCCTGTTGTGTTCCTTGGTCTTCATGATGCTCTCTGTGCTTCAAACAGAAATTTGAGACTATCACAGAGCAGGTATATTTATACAGAGACTTGATTGCACACAGGTGGATTATATTTATCATCATTAGGCATTTATGTCAACATTGCATGCCCCACTTTTCAGTTTTTGAATTTCCACAAAATTTAAAATAACCAATAAATTTCATTCAACTTCACTATTGTGTTCCACTTGTTGTTGATTCTTCACCAAAAATTTACATTTGGTATCTTTATGTTTGAAGCATGATATGTGGGAAAAGGTTGAAAAGTTCCAGGGGGCCGAATACTTTCGCAAGGCACTGTATCTGAATGTGGCCTGATTTACATGGACTCACAGAATGGAGAAGATGGACAAATATTAATCCGAGAGGATTGCATCACACTATGATCATACTCTAATCAAACTCTGTTCAGAGTTTGATCAGTGTGTGATTTGCACAATTAACCCAATTCTCTCAAATGAGAAATTATACGCTCGTGTGACTTTAGCCTGATCCTCACTATTTAACATGGATTTGTGAGCATTGCAGTCAATCACTTCAGTATGCAAGAGATATTGTCATGCTGTGACAGTCTTCAGTTGGGAAGGTGGGCTTCAACTGTCCCTGCGACTGGCACCCTAACGATTCCTGTCCCGGGGGCATTCTTGAAGGTAGAGAGGCACAAGTCTCTGACCTCATTATGCTCCTAATAATGATATGTTAGTGTATAAACACGTAAGACAAACAGGGATAACAAAAGGCAACTTGCATACAAAAAAATCTCACAACGGGTAGAGAAGAATTAAGGGATGGATATGAATGTATAAACCAAAAAATGCATCTAAAAAAAGCCTATAGCAATATCCAACAGCATCTATGAACTCCAACTTCAGCACACTAAGGCTGGGTTCACATTGCAATAATGCAGTCCATTAGATGGACTGCATTGCACCGCGGTATAACGCAGGAAAGCTTGCAATTTGTTACCATCTTTTCAGTTAGCCATTAAAAGGTATTAACCACTGAGGACTCTCAATTCTAAATATTTTAATTTAATCCAGAAAATGTATAAACACTTCTTTAGCGTGTTATATAACACCAAAATGTACCACTAAGCACTAGTGTTGAGCGATACCTTCCGATACTCAAAGGTATCGGTATCAGATGGGATCGGCCGATATCCCAAAAATATCGGATATCGCCGATACCGATACCCGATACCAATGCAAGTCAATGGGACACAAGTATGGGAAGGTATCCTGGATGGTTCCCAGGGTCTGAAGGAGAGGAAACTCTCCTTCAGGCCCTTGGATCCATATTCATGTAAAAAATAAAGAATAAAAATAAAAAATATGGATATACTCACCCCTCCGGCGGACCCTGGACCTTAGCGATGTAACCGGCAGCCTCCGTTCCTAAGAATGCAGCGTGAAGGACCTTCGATGGGATATGGATCCCAGGGCCTGAAGGAGAGTCTCCTCTCCTCCAGACCCTGGGAACCATACACTGGGAACTTCCGATTCCGATTTCCGATATCACAAAAATATCGGAACTCGGTATCGGAATTCCGATACAGCAAATATCGGCCGATACCCGATACTTGCGGTATCGGAATGCTCAACACTACTAAGCACATAATACTCGATGAATCACAATATATTCACCTTTTTCACACAAAAATACTGCTTCTGCTATATGTTTTGCAAGGTACTGCAAAGCTCGAATCCCCACCTACACAGTATAATCAGCCACTTTTCCTGCTCCTGCAACTCTCCCTCCCTAGACTAAATGCAGAATGTATGCAAACAAAGAATTAGCCCTTACAAGGGCCCATAGTATGACTGTTCAGCTGTAGCACCAGTATCAATGCTACAGGACACTGATTTGCTATATTGTGCACACACACGCCTGGACAAGCATTCTCTCCCATCAATACAAACTGCCATAGAGTTGTGCAATGGTGTCAATGTGCCAAACCTGGTGGCACATGTCCTTTTATAATCCAAGATGATGTCATACAGCCAGCCAAATACAGTAATGCCAAGAGCAAGATGGCTACAGCGTTACAGTGAATCGCAGGCAATCCCTGCATGCTTATTGGCTGTGTAATACTCTCCAAACATGCGGGAGGGGATTCGAGTTTAACCCCTTCACCCCAAAGCCTGTTTTCACCTAAGTGACACGGCCAATTTTTACAATTCTGACCACTGTCACTTTATGAGGTCATAACTCTGAAACGCTTCAACGGATCCTGGTGATTCTGAGATTGTTTTCTTGTGACATATTGTACTTTATGATAGTGGTAAAACTTCTTCGATATGACTTGCAGTTATTTGTGAAAAAAACAGAAATTTGTCGAAAATTATGAAAATTTAGCAATTTTCAAATTTTTCATTTTTATGCCCTTAAATTAGAGAGTTATATCACATAATATAGTTAATAAACAACATTTCCCACATGTCTGCTTTACATCAGCATAATTTTGGAAACATAATTTTTTTTTGTTAGGGAGTTATAAGGGTTAAAAGTTGACCAGCGATTTCTCATTTTTGCAACAAAATTTGCAAAACCATTTTTTTTACGGACCACCTCACACTTGAAGTGACTTTGAGGGGTCTACATGACAGAAAATGTCCAAAAGTGACACCATTCTAAAAACTGCACCCCACAAGGTACTCTAAACCACATTCAAAAAGTTTATTAACCCTTCAGGTGCTTCACAGGAATTTTTGGAATGTTTAAAAAAAATTGAACATTTAACTTTTTTTTCACAAAATTTTTACTTCAGATCCAATTTGTTTTATTTTACCAAGGGTAACAGGAGAAATTGGACCCCAAAAGTTGTTGTACAATTTGTCCTGAGTACACCGATACCCCACTTGTTGGGGTAAACCATTGATTGGGCACATGGCAGAGCTCGGAAGGGAAGGAGCGCCATTTGACTTTTCAATGCAAAATTGGCTGGAATTGAGATCGGAACCCATGTCGTGTTTGGAGAGCCCCTGACGTGCCTAAACAGTGGAAACCCCCACAAGTGACACCATTTTGGAAAGTAGACCCTCTAAGGAACTAATCTAGATGTGTGGTGAGCACTTTGAACCTCCAAGTGCTTCACAGAAGTTTATAATGTGGAGCTGTAAAAAAAAATTAATATTAATTTTCACAAAAAATGATCTTTTTGCCCCAAATTTTTTATTTTCCCAAGGGTAGCAGGATAAATTGGACCCCAAAAGTTGTTGTGCAATTTGTCCTGAGTACGCTGATACTTCATATATGGGGATAAACCACTGTTTGGGTGCATGGCAGAGCTCGGAAGGGAAGGAGCGCCATTTGACTTTTCAATGCAAAATTGGCTGGAATTGAGATCGGAACCCATGTCTTGTTTGGAGAGCCCCTGACGTGCCTAAACAGTGGAAACCCCCACAAGTGACACCATTTTGGAAAGAAGACCCCCTAAGGAACTTATTTAGATGTGTGGTGAGCACTTTTATCCCCCAGTTGTTTCACTAAAGTTTAGAATGTAGCGCTGTGAAAATCAAAAAATCATTTTTTCTTTCCACAAAATGATGTTTTAGCCCGCAATTTTTTCCCCCCAAGGGTAACAGGAGAAATTGGACCACAAAAGTTATTGTCCAATTTGTCCTGAGTACGCTGATACCCCATACATTGGGGGGAACCACTGTTTGGGCGCACGGCAGAGCTCGGAAGGGAAGGAGCGCCGTTTGAAATGCAGACTTAGATGGATTGGTCTGCAGGTGTCATGTTGCATTTGCAGAGCCCCTGATGTACCTAAACAGTAGAAACCCCCCACAAGTGACCCCATATTGGAAACTAGACCCCCCACGGAACTTATCTAGATGTGTTGTGAGAACTTTGAACCAACAAGTGTTTCACTACAGTTTATCACGCAGAGCCGTGAAAATAAAAAATATTTTTTTTTTCCATGAAAATTATATTTTAGCCCCCACATTTTTATTTTCCCAAGGGTAACAGGAGAAATTGGACAACAAAAGTTGTTGTCCAATTTGTCCTGAGTACGCTGATACCCCATATATGGGGGGGAACCACTGTTTGGGCGCACGGCAGAGCTCGGAAGGGAAGGAGCGCCGTTTGAAATGCAGACTTAGATGGATTGGTCTGCAGGTGTCATGTTGCATTTGCAGAGCCCCTGATGTACCTAAACAGTAGAAACCCCCCCCAAGTGACCCCATATTGGAAACTAGACCCCCCACGGAACTTATCTAGATGTGTTGTGAGAACTTTGAACCAACAAGTGTTTCACTACAGTTTATCACGCAGAGCCATGAAAATAAAAAATATTTTTTTTTCCACGAAAATTATATTTTAGCCCCCATATTTTTATTTTCCCAAGGGTAACAGGAAAAATTGGACAACAAAAGTTGTTGTCCAATTTGTCCTGAGTACGCTGATACTTCATATATGGGGATAAACCACTGTTTGGGCGCACGGCAGAGCTCGGAAGGGAAGGAGCGCCGTTTGAAATGCAGACTTAGATGGATTGGTCTGCAGGTGTCATGTTGCATTTGCAGAGCCCCTGATGTACCTAAACAGTAGAAACCCCCCACAAGTGACCCCATATTGGAAACTAGACCCCCCACGGAACTTATCTAGATGTGTTGTGAGAACTTTGAACCAACAAGTGTTTCACTACAGTTTATCACGCAGAGCCATGAAAATAAAAAATATTTTTTTTTCCACGAAAATTATATTTTAGCCCCCACATTTTTATTTTCCCAAGGGTAAGGCTGGTTTCACACTTGCATTTTTATCTGCATGCGTTTTTTAAAAAAACGCATGTGTGAAAAAACGCATGTAATCGCGGTAAAACACATGCGTTTTTTTAGACGCATGCGTTTTTATAGAAAAACACAAGAAAACAAAAAAAACCAAAAAACCCTAACCCTACCCCTAACCCTACCCCTACCCCTAACCTGAAATACGTGGCACTGAAATACGTGGCACTGAAATACGTTTATATACGTATATACGTATATACGTATATAAGTGCCACGATATTTCAGTGGCCACGTATATAAGTGCCACGTATATAAGTGCCACGTATATAAGTGCCACGTATTTCATGTACATGCCAAGATATTTAAGTGCCACGTATATAAGTGCCACGTATATAAGTGCCACGTATTTAAGTGCCACGTATTTAAGTGCCACGTATTTAAGTGCCACGTATTTCACGTAAATGCCACGATATTTCAGTGCCACGTATTTCACTGAAATATCGTGGCACTTAAATACGTGGCACTGAAATATCGTGGCACTGAAATAACGTGGCACTGAAATAACGTGGCACTGAAATACGTGGCACTGAAATACGTGGCACTGAAATACGTGGCACTATGACTGTCAGAAAATGTTCATTAAATGGTTAGGAATGAGTTTAGGGTTAGGGTTTGGATCCCTTTATCACCTTGATGGTGGTGGGTGACTTTTCAGTGTGTGTTCTGGTTTTTTTCTATAAAAACGCATGCGTTTTTAACGCAAACAAACGCGTTGAGATCGGACGCCATGTCGCGTTTGGAGAGCCCCTGATGTGCCTAAACAGTGAAAACTCCCCAATTCTAACTGAAACCCTAACCCCAACCCTAACCCTAGTCCTAACCCTAGCGCTACTTTCACACTAGCGTTTTTTTGCATACGTCGCAATGCGTCGTTTTGGCGAAAAAACGCATCCTGCAAAGTCATCTGCAGGATGCATTTTTTCCCCATAGACTAACATTAGCGACGTATTGACACACGTCGCAAGCGTCGTGCGACGGTTGCGTCGTGTTGTGGCGGACCGCCGGCAGCAAAAAACGTTACATGTAACTTTTTTTGTGCTGACGGTCCACCATTTCCGACCGCGCATGCGCGGCTGGAACTCCGCCCCCACCTCCCCGCACCTCACAATGGGGCAGCGGATGCGTGGAAAAACAGCATCCGCTGCCCCCGTTGTGCGGCGCTTGCACAGTATGCGTCGGTATGTCGGGTCGACGCAGCGCAACGGCCCCGTACCGATGCTAGTGTGAAAGTAGCCTAACGGGAAAATGGAAATAAATATATTTTTTAAAATTTTATTATTTTTCCCTAACTAAGGGGGTGATGAAGGGGGATTTGATTTACTTTTATAGCGTTTTTTGGGCGGATTTGTATGATTGGCAGCCGTCACACACTAAAAGACGCTTTTTATTGCAAAAAATAGTTTTTGCATCACCACATTTTGAGAGCTATAATTTTTCCATATTTTGGTCCACAGAGTCATGTGAGGTCTTGTTTTTTGCAGGACGAGTTGACGTTTTTATTGGTAACATTTTCGGGTACATGACATTTTTTGATCGCTTTTTATTCCGATTTTTGGGAGGCGGAATGAACAAAAACCAGCAATTCCTGAAATTCTTTTAGGGGGTGCGTTTATACCGTTCCGCGTTTGGTAAAAAGGATAAAGCAGTTTTATTCTACGGGTCAGTACGATTACAGCGATACCTCATTTATGTAATTTTTTTATGTTTTGGCGCTTTTACACAATAAAAACTATTTTATATAAAAAAATAATTGTTTTTGCATCGCTTTATTCTGAGAGCTATAACTTTTTTATTTTTCTGCTGATCATGCTGTATGGTGGCTTTTTTTTTGCGGGACAAGATGACGTTTTCAGTGGTACCATGGTTATTTATATCCGTCTTTTTGATCGCGTGTTATTCCACTTTTTGTTTGGCGGTATGAGAATAAAGCGTTGTTTTTGCCTCGTTTTTATTTTATTTTTTTTACGGTGTTCACTGAAGGGGTTAACTAGTGATATAGTTTTATAGGTGGGGTCGTTACGGACGCGGCGATACTAAATATGTGTACTTTTATTGTGTGGTGTTTTTTTTTATTTAGATAATGAAATGTATTTATGGGAATATATATATATTTTTTTTCTTTATTTAGGAATTTTTTTTTTTTTTTTTACACATGTGGAAAAATTTTTTTTTTACTTTTTTACTTTGTCCCAGGGGGGGACATCACAGATCGTTGATCAGACAGTGTGCACAGCACTCTGTCTGATCACCGATGTGACAGGCACGTTCCACAGGCTTGCCGGCGCCTGCTATGAGGATTCTCAGCAGACGCCGGCAAGCAGGGTCATCTTATGACCCGGAAGGAGTCCCGCGGCCATCTTGGATCCGGGGACTCCTTCCAGGTCACCGGAGCAGCGCGATCTCATCGCGCTGCTCCGGTGGGAGAGCGCAGGGAGCCCCCGTCCCTGCGCGATCCCCCTCTATGCCGCTGTCACTATTGACAGCGGCATCAGAGGGGTTAAATGCCCGCGATCGGCGACAGCGCCGATCGTGGGCATTGCTGCGGGGTGTCAGCTGTCATATACAGCTGACACCCGCACCCGATCACCGCGGCGCTCAGCGCGAGACCGCGGTGATCGGGGCGCCGTACTAGTACTGCGGCTGGCACTAATGCAGTGCCGGCAGCGCCGTACTAGTACGGCGCATGGCACGAAGGGGTTAAAAAGGGCACTGCCCAATACTCACTGAATAACAAACACATCCGAGCACCCAGATACACAATTGGTATCCAAGTATCATCGAACAAGTTCGCTCATCCGCACTGCTGAAAGATTCTCTTTCATGATGCAGTTATCAGTCCCATTGGTCACTATACTGTTATTTTCACCATCTTGATGTATCATCTGATCAGGTAGCTGTTAGTAGATGTAGTATACATTTCTAAAATATACAGCTGGGCTGAGGATGATTTGTACAAGGTGCCCTTTAAATTATCTGTTATAAAGCAATGACAAATCCACATGAAGTAGAACAATTTTAGTACACCTAAATGCAAAAACAATGATATAACTTTCCTAGTAATAAACATTTGAGCACTTACTCTCCTTTTTGGAAAAAAAAAAACATTACCAGGTGTTGACAAAGGTGTTTTCTAGTTCAACATATTAGTTCCAGCAGTACAGAATGGTAGTGTTAATGTGAATGTTGCATTTTCACCTTGTCTTTTAGAACGTAGCTGTGCAATGTTCTGTAATAAAGATTTAAACAGGGCAATGTTTCTCTAATTAATAAACTTGTTAATGAAATTAACAGCTGTTGAAGGCACTAGACACTCCAGACTCTTCACTTTTTGGTGAGATCCCCAAGGACTTCCATGCTTCATGAATATAATTTGACAAAACCTAACTCAGCCACTTCTAATTTACAGCAGATCACCTCTGACTTGCTTGTGCTTTTGCCTAATAAAAAATTTAGTATATATCCAGAATAGAAATTGTTGCCTTGATTTCAAATGTGCTTGACAATGGCATTATATTCTGGTCACGTCATTGAAGTCTATTTACAGACTGCTTAGCATCAACGTGCTACGCCTGAGTAAGACATGAATCTTACCCTGCACTTTGTTCTAGGTTTTACATTGTGATTTAAATTCTCCTTTTTTAATTAGTTTGTCGGTTCCATTACCAACTGTTTAATATGTGATGAATAATCGAGAGAGATTGCACAAAAGTTAATGAACTCTTGATGGACAAGAAATTGTCTTTCTTGTCCATGTCTTAAAGTGTACCTGTCCTTTTACCCAAACCTGTAAAAAACAAAGCATGTTCTTTCTGTCCTAATCTAGCCACATCAAGTTTTATCTAACATATTTCATCCACATGCAGTTTAAAGAAGCACTACCATCAAAAATTGCATCCTCTTAATATATTGCAATCATCATATTATATAGCACTGGGTACTTACAAATGCCCATTTTGCTTTTCTACCCAGTAATTTCTCTCTTCTCTTTCTATGGCTTACATCCAAACCCCCCTTAAAACAGGATTCGCCTACAGTAGGTGTATATGCCCAAAAATTATTCACCGCAGAGCGCATCTCCACTCTGCCAGAATAATTATAGTCCATGGCCCAGTCGGCACAGATGTCCAAATCCCTATTTGCAGGGGCATCCGGATATAAAGGGACCAGTAAACGGGTGCCTGAAAGCAATATCAAGGTTCCCTTATAGAGATTAATGCCATTTCATCACTAATTGGAGATAAACACAAATTATCAGCGATCTACTACTTCTTTATAGATGCTCCCAGTTTAGTGCTGTCAGGAAACTTGTCTCCTATAATGTTCATCCTAAAAGTCTAAAGTGCTGTTTGCCAATGTGTCATTACAGTAGCAAGTGTATTCATATGCCCATATATTGTGACACTAGTCACTACTTACGGCCAAGCTGTGAGCCAGGATAGTCAAGGAGTCCAAGGTCTGAAGCCAGGGGGGTAGGTCATAAACAGAAGGAAGAGGCAAAAGCGTAGTCAAATAAAGTTCCAAAGTCAGAATACCAGGAGGGTAGTGAATGAGAACCAAAGGGGTTAAACAGACAGATGGTCAGAACGAGGTCTAAGGTGAGGCAATGAAAGATCAAAATACAGGACTTGAGGCACAGAGGAAACAAACCACACTAGCTGAAGGTACGTCTGGCAGAGGTCTGGGAGAAACAGCTCAGTTAAGTAGCCTGGCAATCAACTGGGATAATGAACACTCGGAGACAGCCTGTGTCTCCCAGTCTCAAATAGGTTAGTTGAGCTGTCAATCAACACACTGAAAGCTCAGCACACCCCTGTACCAGATTGGATGGCTGAGCTGTCAATAACTGTATCACAGACATACTGAGGAGTGGAACCATGACATATATGTAACATAATTGCAAACGATCCATGAAATCTATTTTACTTTTAGGGCTCATGCACGTGGCTGTATTTTCGGTCTGAATGTGATCTGACAAACCATCAAACCACACTTGGACCAATGTTACTCTAATGGGCAGTGCAGTTTTATTTTTTTCAGTCCAAGGAAAAAATGTCAGCATGTCTGAGTTGGATCTTATTATTGGCTCACACTCGGCCATGTAACTCAATGAGTCTTCAGAAAAATCAGACGGCTCTCCGAGTGCCATCCAATTTTCACAGAAATGGAAAAGTTAGATAATTTTTTTCATCTTCTCATCTGAGAAAATTGGATCATACTGTGCTCACACTCTGAATAGAATGTGATTAGCATAACCTGCTAGATTCTCTCGGATAAGAGAAAATACACTGGTGTGAACCTAGCCTTACAGTCTATACACCCATAGTTGTAGTGTAGACAACACATTTAGTTTGTTGCATGTTCATGATCATGTTGTGGTTAGCAACCATTAACATATATTGTATTGGCCATGATGAGCATGTGGTTGCGGGGAGTTTATCTGCAAAGTGACTAAAGTGACACAATGAGTGGTATGTAGGCCTGGAAATGTTATAGAAGAGATTGAAATTACTGAGATCAATGACCAAATCGCAGGATAGGCTGTGATGCTTGCAGTCACTTTGTTGCAATCCAAATCGGTGGGATATCAGCTCCGCTCAGGACAATGTTGCTGGCTAATCCGTAACATAACATGTGTTACAGCTTTGGAAGTGCAACTTCTGTGCCTTACTCTGACAGACCCGGCTACACATTGTCACAGTAAAGGCTATGTCTGCATTTTGATTTTGTTCTATTTATCAAGAACAAACTATCATCACTATCTATTTTGGCTGGTGTTTATGAAAGTCTGGCTTTGATGGTCTATTGATTGTTCGACACAGTACTCCAAAGGAAAGATCAAAAAAGATTGGTTTGCTCAAGGCCTTCTCATTAAAAGGTTTAAAGAGCTTGAGATTCCATATGAAGAAAGTACTGTATATTGGTGAACTTGTTTGATGTGTACAGTAACATAGAGAAATAGTTTTAAATACTTTTCACCAATAAACTTAAAAGAATATTCTAGATTAACTGGCTACATGTCAGTTTTTCTCAGGGTTAAAGGGTTAAACCTGGCAGCTTGGAAATACTGTGCAATCTATGCTAAGCATGTTTTAAAGCAAAATGAGATTAAAGTATAGGTTTTATATGAAAAGATTCAGTACACAACCAATTTTCCTGTGCAAGTCCTACCAATGATTTTCATGGATAGCACTTGTACCCATGTTATGCTATTGGTGTCACAATCTGTTGCATGATTTCATTGGGCAAGGATCTCTTTCACTGTCCCTCAAGTTTGGGAAACCCTAGGCTACCCCTGTTCCTCAGATTACCCCTAAAGATAGAGATGTTAGGACCTCATACCTTGCTGTGCTCCTAACTGCATGCTGAACTGTTTCCTTCCCCACCCAGGAAGGTATGGAACAGAAGTGTATAGGATAACACAAACCTGCCAGAAAGGGGAAACAGACAGGGAATAAAGAAAACTGCAATCATATGAATCAGTCATTTTATGTTTGTGTGTGTGTGTAGCCCATTCACTATCTCATCTACCCCCCACCCCCTGAAGATGGCTGGACCATCATTGTAAATACATCATTGTAAATACACACCTGTACTTTGTATCTCCCCACCTCATTGTAGATTGTAAGCTCTCACGAGCAGGGTCGTCTTATTTTGCTTTATTGCTGTATTGTTAACATTGTTACTTATGACTGTTGTGTTTGAAACTGTTAAACTGTAAAGCGCTGCGGAATATGTTGGCGCTATATAAATAAAGATTATTATTATTATTATGAATACACTGACAAAACAACCAAGTGGGAATCAAGGGAACAGTAGGAGGGAAAAACTAAATGGGAAGAGAAGAAGGATAAACACACAGTACCAAATTAATGCAAATTTCTTCTGAGAACAAAACCCACCGACTGCTGCTACTTCAGACTGCTTCTTCAACTCTAAACCAGGAAGTTGAAAACTATCACCAGCAATTCGGAATACATGGTGTGGGCATATATACCTGAGAGGAGTGGCCAACACAGAACAGCTGAGGCAACTTTGGATGAAAATCTACAGGAGACAGACAGAACTGATCAACCCTTGCAACAACAGAACATGGAGGATATTTACTGCTAAAAGGAAGGTGAAACAGATCTTTAAAATGGCAGGGGTTTGTGTTTACCAGATGTCACGATCTTCAAGTAACTCTCTATCACGGTATCCCCATGACAATGGGGCTGTGCAAATGTCCAATTTTTTCCTAGGAATGAGTGATCTGCGGAAAAAATCGAAGACATGTCTGATTTTGATCTGAGGGATGGGATAAAACTTGCAATGGAATCTATGGGTCTGTGAGAAAGTTGGGCCGCAGTTAGATGACATTAAGGAATACAAGGACAAGGTAGAGAAACTTGTTCTCTCTCTACATACAAGAAAAACTAATGCCACTCTGATGAAACTATGATCAAACTATGATCAAACTTGGATCAAAGCCTAAGCAGAAATGGAGACATCGGTTGTGTGACCCTTAAACACACTTATATTGCTTCATTGCAATCTCTATTCATTCTAGGCTCAAAAGTCAAGTGGGTGGTGCTAATCAGTGATTGGCAGCCTTGCATGTGTATACACAGAGATACCTGTCACTCAATAATTGAGACCCCCTTCTTGACTGCTAAGGGCACAATGAACATAGATTCAAATAATTAAATACAAGTTAAGCTGAAGCTGAATTCATATGTCTGTATTTTACTGTCCATTTAAGGGACAGCAAAGCTCGGACTGACCATTGGTCTTGTTTGACCCAAACTAACAGCCTCATAAGCTGATAATTCATGTCAGAATATCATTCACACATCTGTGTGTCGTGATCTATAATGCACAGACAAACCACAGGTCTTTTGACAAAAACTCAACAATCTCATAGGCATATTTAAGGTCAAGGGAAGCACAGCAAATGTGTAAACCTGGTATAACTAACTAATTGAAATAATTTTCACAGTCTGCATACATACCGTGAAACACAGATATGTGAATTACTCTTTATATGAAATATTTTACAATAAACCTGTCGGACTCCTAAGCTCCATATGATGCTGCCGGCTAATCATATTGCTTATTCAATGTGACAGGTTCCCTTTAAGAAATAAAAAAACTTTTTTACGGCATTTCTGTGGATGGTGCCCAAGTAGGATCTTATCCTATGTAAATCTTACATTGTATGTTTTATGGCCAACGTGAACATGCGTTTATGTGCTCCATGTATACCAACTCAAACCAACCTCAATTTTTGTGTTTTTTTCTTTGTATTATTGAATTTTGTGGAAGCCGGGGTGTGGCCTCCCTCTCCTGAGCTGGAAATTACATTTAAAGGCTTCCCGAGACTGGTGTCCATAGGTTGGGACCTGGTCCTTTTGTCTGCCCTTATTCACACACTGAGGTCAACTCTGACACATGGTAAGGTTTTTAATATTAGACAGTGTAGGACCGTCCCGATCAGAAACACCTTGTGGGATGGCTTTTATGCTATTTTTGATCGAAAACAGTATTACAAAGAACTCTGTGTTATTTAAAAGCACTTTTGTATTTTACTTATTAGTTATAGCACGTTTTTTGCTCATTTTGTTTCTTGTAGGTTTTGTATGTTTTATGACCAATGTGAACATGTGTTTATGTGCTGCATGTATACCAACTTAACCAAGCTCAAGTTTTGTATTTTTTGCTATGTAAATCTTGTAGAGTATTGGCACTCAGGTAAATGATGTAAGAATATAATATTATTGTGTGCAGGCAGTCCAAAAATAAGGAAGACATGTTGGTCATATAATGACCTTCATATTTTAGACAGATTGCAGTGTGCACAAGGATACAGGTAATAATAAACGCTCTGGATAACCAGCATGTGCTGCGGCAGTGAGTGGCATTCAGTCAAGCACATGCTGCTTATCCAGAACATTCGTTATTGCCTGTTTTTATTACTATCAATGGAAAGCTGTCAGGCCTCCCATGCTGCAGAGGGCAAACACATCTTGAGAAACAAGCCAAGTGCAGAGAGGTGTCCTGGTATGGGGGAAATAGGTTATCCATTCATCTTCTAGTCTCTACCCACCAAAGTCTGCTTCAGTATTTATCGATCTCTACATTTATAGAAACAGTGAGAAACCTGTATGAGTTGGCTTGAGAGGATCAATCTTTTACAGTGTACCCATCTATTGGTATATCACATAAATTTGCAAAATAAATAAATACATTGCTGCATCTAAATAACAAAATCTAAAAATTCTTTAAGCCCATTTTTTTAAAGTCACTAAAATATACACCGTGTTCCAAATTATTATGCAAATGCTATTTAACTATTATGCAAATGAGTCAGTATAATGTTCAGATCATCAACTGTAAGAATATCTATCAAATTTTATTGGAGAAACCTCCCAATGATAACAGGATTTTTTTCAAAACTAAAAAAAACTGAAAATACTCCAAATTACTATACACATCAGAGTTTCCGAACATTTTAAACTTTAAAATGAGCTGAAAATGAACGTTTGTTGAGATTGTGGAATTAATAGATCACATTTACTAAAATCTAAAGCTTTTTCAATCAAAAACATCTTAACCGGCCAAGTGACATGTTAACATAGGACCCGTTCTTTGACGCCACCTTCACAACTCATCCATCCAGTGAACCTTTGAGTTTTTGGATAGCTTCTTTTTGAATTTATTTGCAGGATGTCAGAATAGCCTCATAGAGGTGAGAGGAAGATGGTGGCCACACCATGAGTTTATCCCCTTTTATAACCACAGCAGCCAATGACTCAGAGGTGTTCTTTGCAACATGAGATGGTGAATTATCATTCGTGAAGATGATTTTGCTAAGAATGGCGCAGTTCTTCTTTTTGTACAATGGAAGAAAGTGGACAGTCAGAAACTCTTTACACTTTGTCAAGGTCATTTTTACATCTTCAGGGACCCTAAAAGGGTCCACTAGTTCTCTCCCCATGATTTCAGCCCCAAACATGTCTCTGGAACCTTGTTACTGAGATTGATTTCACTGATCCAAAGAAACATAATATCATCCATGAGTTGATTTGAAAAACAAAAAAATACATCTTTATGACACGTAAATCCAATTTTCATAAAAATTTGGAACATGTATAATAATAGTAAGAATAATTTGTATTTATATTTTGTAAACATATTCTGCATGGCTTTATGGTTCAAAGAGCTACAGAGTGAGAAACAAATTAACTATTTAATGATAGGAGCCTTGTTCGAAAGAGCTCCCAATCTATGTGGAAATAAAAGATAAATAGTATTTGTTTACGGCAACAATTTCTCTATTTTTTTCTAAAAATGCAAGATATTAAACTTGCATGTGCAATCTGTGCATATACAGATATGGTGTTCCTTAAGGTGTAAGGTGTGTGGGGGACACTATTACACTATTAAAACTGGAAAAAATGTGTATCTGTCCTGGTTTTTTATTTTTATTTATTGTTGCAAAATATATGTTCGTTCAATTGTTTCAATTAATAAAAGTGTGTCCCATAATAACTATCCTCCCAGGACAAGCTTGTGAACAAAACAAGTAACCTGTTATTAAATGTTCCTTTTCAGATACTCATTGCAAGTATTATGTGCAGTTACAATAAGGAAGACTGGACAGAACTGGCTCAAATGGCAAAGGTAAGAGTTCTGTCTAAATATATAGAGTCTAATGAACTGTATATATGGTAGTTCTGAGGTCAAGATTGATATAGACTATCAGAAATAAACTTTGGCACTCAACTTTAGTATGTCGTAATTTTTATTGGCAGCCACTTGTACAAACGTTTCGGTCAGTGTTATTGACCTTCTTCAGTGTACTTGTTGTCAAAGGTAGCAAGCGTGTGGCTCAAAATGTAGATAAGGTCCTAATATAGATCACAGAGAAGGTCCTAATGTGGATCCCTATGAGAGCAAGTGTGTTGTATGGATCTAACAGGTGGACCTAAGAAAACCTCTTGCCCAGAATCGGCAATAGTTATATGTGGACCAGACAAGTGTGTTGTGTGGATCTAGCAGGTGGACCAAAGAAAACCTCTTGCCCCGAGTTAGCAGTAGCTCTGTGTGGACCAGATAAATGGACCGCTGGTTCTGTGGTCCACAGAACCAGCGGTGGACACCGCGTTCTTCACTACCATTCATCCTGGAACAGGTATATTTTCCTGGTCCATTTATCTGGTCCACACAGAGCTACTGCTAACTCGGGGCAAGAGGTTTTCTTTGGTCCACCTGCTAGATCCACACAACACACTTGTCTGGTCCACATTTAACTATTGCCGATTCTGGGCAAGAGGTTTTCTTAGGTCCACCTGTTAGATCCATACAACACACTTGCTCTCATAGGGATCCACATTAGGACCTTCTCTGTGACCTATATTAGGACCTTATCTACATTTTGAGCCACACTCTTGCTACCTTTGACAACAAGTACACTGAAGAAGGTCAATAACACTGACCGAAACGTTTGTACAAGTGGCTGCCAATAAAAATTACGACATACTAAAGTTGAGTGCCAAAGTTTAT
The DNA here is from genome assembly GCF_051348905.1 of Ranitomeya variabilis. Lineage (NCBI taxonomy): Eukaryota > Metazoa > Chordata > Amphibia > Anura > Dendrobatidae > Ranitomeya > Ranitomeya variabilis. The sequence continues at coordinate 49,477,682 of NC_135239.1, read as the reverse complement.
TTCTAATAGTCACTGGTTTGGGAACCTTCTTTGTGCACCTCACAGCTGTGCCACGTTGCTCCATAAGATTGATATAGAAACTTGGGTTGGATAAATTTATCCCTGTGTGTGCTGCGGCTGCTCCTAATAAGACTGAGTATTATGAGCGCTCATCAAGAATGGACTGTACACCATTGCGACAGAACAACATTCCATCAATACTGATACTTTATTGTACATACATAGTTTTATGATAGCATATAGAAAGGAGTGGTTAGGGGTTGTTAGGGGTGGTTAGTTAATTACCATATTGTCTAGCTCCTCTGTCATTGGTTATCTAAACATATATGGAATATTGTGATTAATGCACATATGACAATGCACATATGCTGATTAAGCAACTAAAATTGAGCTCTCTGCATCTAGGCCAGAGTTGAGACATCTGATCAGCACTTAATACATCTGACACTGTTGGTCTGCCATTTCAGCAAGATTCAGCGATATTCTAGACTTTATTTCAGGACATCTGGCCTAAGTTCCTGTTTTTGAGATGGAAAACCCCATACAATCTGTCTGGCTTATATCAGTTTATGTCAGCCATTTTAAACCATTGATTATAGTGTATATATTAGCTGTGAGTATATGAGTATATATGATTATAGAGGAGTATACATGCAAGTGAGATCTACATGATATATATATATTTCTATCACAAGCCCCCCTTAGATATCACTTGCCCTATTCCTAGCCTCTTGTCCCAAAGCGCTGCAACTCTTTTGTGCTGTCGGTGAACTGACGCAAGCCTAATGCCTGCGCCCCACTCCATACAGACTTTTCGCAACTGGGCGGTCAGGAGATTTGTCCCTAACGGGGGTTCATTGCAATCAGTCTCTTAGTCAATAGCATGTGTAGTGGGCGGTGGGTATTCTTTATCAGGTAGGTCATCTGTTCTGTCAGGCAGGGCATCCACAACATCATTCTGGCTTGGGTGTCATCTTCTGGTAGGGGAGCTTTCTTGCAATGCGATGAGTGGATCCAAGGGGGTCTTCCCTCCAGTTTCACAGAGTTTGGTGTCATCAGCAGCACTTGAACAGGGCCATCAAATCTGGGATCGAGTGGTGTTCTCCTTACAAACTTTTCTCACCAACACCCAGTCTCCTGAGTGCGTACCGGACACTGTATCTTGATCTGGCAATGAAGAAAAAAACTCGAGAATGGATGTTAGCAAGTTTCTTGGTGAGTTCAATTACATAAGCAGACAAAGTATCATATTGCATAATCAGCTGCTGAGGGAAAGGATACCCCTAATCTGGGGCTAGACCCAAACAAAATTTCATAGCTTTTCTGGGCCTCTGGAAGTGTGCCTTACACTAAGTAGTGTGATTGGGAGTGTGTAGGCCTAAGTCTGACCCTACTGCTGACTAGATCTCTCGTGTGAGACTTGCTGTGAATGTGGGTCCCTGGTCACTCTCTATCACTTCTGGGACCCCATAGCTGCATATCTCGTCTCTGAGAGTAGCTTCTTTGCAGTAGTCTTTGCTGACTGGTTCCTCGCTGGGAAAGCTTCTGGCCATCCTGAGAACACGTCCACGACCACAAGGGCATATTCGAAACCTCCACTTGGCGGCATCTGGATGTGGTCTATCTGGATCCTCTGGAAGGGGTACAGTGGTCTGGCAAGATGATGGGTGGGAACTTTCTCCATTCTTCCAGGGTTGCATTTGGCGCAGGTCAAACAGCTGCTAGTGAACTTGGCTGTTAGGGTGGAGATCCCAGGAGCGAACCAGTAAGCACCAGTCAGATCATTCATCTGTGTCTTTAATCTGTGTGTGGGCCCATGTGCCCACTGGACCACCGTAGGGTACATGCTTCAGGGTAAACAGGGTTTGTAGTCCATTGAGTATATCCTTCCTTCTTCATGTGTTGCTCCCTTCCGCATCCAGAATTCCTTCTTGTCCTTTGGGGCTTGCTTTTTCAGCAGGTCACAGGACGTCATTTGGTCAGGTTTCTTGTCTTCAGTCGTCATGTAATAGCCGTCCGGCTATACAACCTCTCCCACTTTTCCATATTGTCTTCCTTTGACTGCTTCTTTGGCTGCCATATCCGCCATGTTGTTGCCTCGTGCCTCTACTGTGTTTAGTTTTCCATGCGCTTTGACTTTTAGTACTGCCACCACTTTGGAAGTTGAAGTGCGTTCAGCAGGTCCTTAATGGCTCCATGATGCTTCACGGTTGTTCCGCTTGCTGTGATGAAGTCCCTTGCAGCCCAGATGGGCCCAAAATCATGTGCTATGCCATGCGAGTACCTAGAATCAGTATATATTTTCGCAGTCTTGTCTTCTGCCATCTGGTAGGCCTTCATCAGCGCTATCAGTTCTGCTTCCTGGGTTGACAGACTAGGCGGCAGACTTCTGGACCACAGGATCTCTTGATTGCTGGTCACTGCACATCCCATGTGGAATCTTCCTTCATCATCTGCAAATCTGGAGCCATCCACATAGAGGATCAATTCTGGGTTGGTCAGTGGCTCTTCTGCCGCCTTGGGTAGTCCTGCTGTTTCCTGTTGCATGATGCTGAAGCAATCATGATCATCCGTCCGGAGCAAATCCAGATCCCATGCAGACTTTTGATCAGAATTTTTATCTGAGGATCCGTATCTGTATCCCCCCTTGGGAGTGGGAGTAGAGTGGGCGGATTGAGGACTGTGCATCTGCAGTTGGTGACATTGTCGGGCAGGAGTAGAGAGCACTGGAGGCGAAGATGCCTGGCGGTGGAGAGATGTTTTGGCTGGGTTTGGTTGAGGATTGCTGAGATGTCATGCGGAGCCAGGATTTCCAATGGTTTTTCCAATGATGTCAGTAGTCCTGTCCAGAAGGGCGTTTGCTGCAACTGCTGCTCTCATGCGGGAGGAAGAGGCTCCCCTTGCAACTTGATCCAGGCGAGCTGAAAAGTAGTCCAAAAGTCTCTTTCCCCCCTGAAGCTGCATCAGGACTCCAGTAGCAAGGCCTTCTTTTCTCAAGTAGAGACGGAATGGCTTCTTGTAGTCAGATAGGCCTAGTGCTGGCGCTGAGACTACAGAGCCTTTTAACTTCTTGAACGAGCTGAAAGCTTTATCTGTCAGGAGGAACGAGGTCACGCTGACGTATTCACACAGAGGCTGCATTAGGACTGAAGCATCAGGGATCCAGGCTCTGCAATACGAAACTAGACCAAGGAAGGCCTGTAGCACCTTTGGAGTTGTTGGAGGAACCATCTTCTCCACTGTGGTCTTCCGGTCATCTGTCAGGTGTTTCGCCTGGTGAGCAATACAGTGTCTCTGGAACGAAACTCGCTTCAGACACCACTGGACTTTGTTCTTTGAGATCTTGCAGTGCTGCTCTGCCAGGTAGAGTAGGAGATTCAAGGAATGGACTTTACGCGTGTCAAAGTCAATTGCACAAAGGAGTAGATCGTCCATGTATTGTAGCAGGGTTACTTCTGCTGGTTCTGTGACCCAGTTGGTGAGGACTGTGGACATTGCTCTGATGAACTGTGAAGGGCTGTTCTGGGCCCACTGTGGCATCACTGTCCATGTGTTGTGTCCCTTTTGGTGCATTAAGGCAAACAGGAACTGGTCTTCCGGATGAAGGGGAACACTGGAGAAAACATTAGCCAGGTCGGTCACTGTGAACACTTTTGCTGTGGCAGGCACATTTGAGAGCAGAGTGTGTGGATTTGGCACAATTGGAGTTTCAAACACCGTGACGTCATTCACAGCTCTCAGGTCATGCACCATTCTGAACTTGGCTGGCTCTCCTTTTACAGTCTTTTTCTTGATGGGGAAAGCAGAGGATTGCAAGGCGATGTGCAAGGAACAATGATTCCTATTTCCAGGCAGACCTTCAGTTGGTCAGAGGCAGCTTGATACTAGGCCTGGCCTGGGCCTTACGAGGGTATGGGGTACATGGCTTGAGTGACACCCGTACTGGGGCAACTTGAGGTTTTCCCATGTGCTGAGGTCCCTTAGACCATAGACTTTCTGGTACTACATCCAGTACCTCCTTGGGTAGGCCTCATCGGTTGTTTAACATTCTTGTAGGGCCGCCAGCATGACTCTTCTTGGGTCAGGGATGAAGAAAGTGTCACTGTCCCATCTTCCTGGAACACTGTGGTTGCCTTCAGCTTCTGCAGTAGGTCTGTCCCCAGTAGGTTGAGTGGGCAGGTTCTTGACACCACAAACTGGAACAGGATAGAGTGTCCTGGCTGAGTGCACACGCTCAGTGACTTTGTAAGCTGAGAATGTATGACTTGACCATCAATGCCCATGCGAGGCACAGAGGATTCTGATAGGCAGGTGGGAGCAGCGAGTTCCACAGGTCTCATCACAATTGCACCGGTGTGCAGAAGAACAGATCTGACAACGCCATCCACTTTAAGGGCAATTTGAGGTATTGGTCTTGCAGATGAAGGTTTACATGTCAGGAGTGTAGTGTCTTGCGGACCTGGCTTGCTTGCCCCTGTCCTATGGACGGGGTACTTCACTGCTTTCTGCACTTCTTCCTTGACCTGTTTCTCTGGACCAACTCTTGGGTTGCATGGGTCCAGTCTCTTCGGGGGTGTGGGTGCTTTGCACTGGTTCTGGAAATGGCCAAACTCGCCACACTTGTAACACTTGACACTTTTTCTGTCTTCGTAGGGTGGTTGCGCTTCCAGGTCAGTGGTCACCATGAGAGGGGCTGTCTTCTGCACCCCTGGTTGGGACTCAATCCCTTTGGCTACTCTGGACAATGGCATGATGGGTACTGTAGTGGCAGCGGGGTCCGGCCTGCTGATTGAAGCTGCAGTGGTAAGATGGGGCCTGCAGGTGCATTCGTGGCGAGGCCCGGGGGTGCCATGAGACCGGCGGCTGCATCCAACCCAAGGTCTTGGAGCATTACAGGGGCTGCGGCTGCATCTGCCATCACTTCTTCCCTCTGTTCTGACATAGCTTCTCCCCTTTGCTAACCTTATTGAGGTCGGTGTCTCCTCTCTGGAGTCTGCAGCGGTTCTTCCAGCGTGTCACTCAGCACTTTGTAGCATCTTCACCTCTGGCTCCCCTTCTGGCGTTCTCGGCAGCACAGCACCCGTTTCCTTCTAATCTTTGTGGCGCTATAATGGCGGCAGTTTTGGTGACAATCAGCATTAAACAGTCTACTAGGCGCATATAAACCATTTTTGCTGGGTCAGTCCACTGCTATTGACCTGTTCTCAGCCCTAGCCACTATCAGTGGTTTCCTAATTGGCTGTCTCAGTCCATTTACAAAGGCCTGTGCCAACATTTGCCTGGGATGCATCCCTGGGCCTGGAGGATTGTCATCTGACCTGAAGTGCAGTGCACATAGTGTAATGGTGGTGCCTGTATCTGCCCCTGCATTCTTGGTGCCTGTGGGTTTCTTTTTCTAGTACTGGACAGCATGTATGATGTTCCATCTTCATCTTCATCAGAGAAATAGTTGTGATAGCGTGTACTGGGGTCATACACTGACTGATATTGGACCTAGAAGTTGCCTTTTTTGTGTGAGGATGTCTCCCCCTTGCTGAAGCTATGATGGACTAGGCTTATAGTTCTGTGTTGGTGTGAATGTAGGCAGCTCTGACCGGTGCTGAAATTGTACATTATCAGCAGATGTAGATGATGTCAGTACTCCCCCCTCTGCACCCAGGGTTGAGCTGTCTGCTATGTCTGGGGGCTGCCCACTGCATTGTGTGTAGGGGGATTTTCACCTTCTTTTCCCCGATATTACAACTGGAAATGGCTGGACTGTGCCAGGGACATAGAAGGGGAACCTTGTGCTGTAAGCACCACATTGTCTGACTTCGGCGTTCGCCAAGCCGGCAACGAAGAGGAAGAAAGAGGAAGAAGAAGGAGGAAAGAGGTGTGGAGGAGGAGATAGAGAGAGAGATAGAAAGGTGTGGTAGGGGAGTGGAGAAGGAGGAGAGAGAGAGTGAGGAGAAGAGGGAGGAGAGATGGGTGTGGAGAAGGAAGAGAAGGAGGAGATAGGTGTGGTGGAGGAGTGGAGAAGGAGGAGAGAGAGGGTGAGGAGAAGAGGGAGGAGAAGATGGGAGGTGTGAAAGAGAGAGAGAGAGAGAGAGAAGAGAAAAGTGTGGAGAAAGAGGAGAGGAAAGGAGAGTGGGAGAGAAGAATGAGGAGAGAAAGAGTGACAGAGAAAAAGGAGGATAGAGAAGAACAACAAGAATAATAGAGAGGAGCAATGATGCCTTCTCCCTGTAGGGAGAGACGGGGTGCACCACATACTGTGCAAAAATAACTACCTATACCATGGATTCTGCTAAAAGCAGACTGCGCAGATCCAATATCTCTGTCTTATACACATAAAAATCACTTCCTGTTTGCTCACATAACTTTCTGTACCACCTAAACGATGTAAGCTCTGCTGCTACTTCATACCATGTATTAGTATTCAGCAATCTAACATCAGCTAACTTCCCTTATTTTCCTTTCTATGTCATGCCATTCCGCAGCTTGAAGTCTGCCATTCTTATGAATTTCACATACTTTATACCTTCCAAAATTCTTCACATACTTAACACCTTCGAATTCTGCCACTATCTCTATCTGGGGGGCTGTTTTCTCATCAGGAAGTAAAAGACCCTCCTGTTGCTTGGCAACTTTATTCCCCATGGCAAAAACAAAAAAATGAAAAACACACAAAAAGGAAAAAAGAAAACAACACTAAAAAACTTCTAAAAGTGAGTATATAAAACTCCAAAAAAAAAAAAAAACGATCAAAAACTCAAAATTTTGATGCAAAAGGAAAAAAACTTTGGAAAACTTAAAAAAAGCTTAAATTTTTTTAAAAAAAATATATATAAGAAAAACAGAATAAAGACTTTCAAAAGAGTAAAAAAAAAACTATATATATATTTTCCTTCTCCCCTCTCTCTGCTCTCAACGCAGACAGAGACACACACTTCCCCTTTTCTTATGCTATTGTATCCAATGTCACTAAAATCACGTATCTGAAAACATGTATGTCGCATCAAAAATAATAGATACAATTTGTTTCACTTTTTCACAAATAGCAACACATAGCTAGCATTGCAGACACAGCCAGAAAAAAAAAACAGATGTGACAGTGTGATTTACAATGCATATATCTCTGCTTGGAAAAGGGGAAGTAAAAAGAAAAGAGGAAAAAAAACTTTCTTTTACAATTGTATGCTCTTAAAGCAGCGATACATGAATCGAACCAAACAGACACAGATACAGATAGACCGGGAGATGGACCATTTTATTCTGTGACACGTGCAGGTTGTGCTGGGAACAGACTACTGCCAATCGCACTGGGCACACCTGTGCCCGGGCCACCTGTGTGAAAACCACAACAAGCGGGAAATCTACCACCCCGGGCCGGTCGTCCTGACTAGATCGCCGGCACTACGGGAATTTGCAGTAGCCCTCTAAGTTATCACTACCCGTGCCTGGAGCCTGGGACTACCTGCCCCGGAACTCTACCTGTTCCTCCTATGCACGGGAATCCTGCAATAACTTATCGAGCGATTTGACCTCCTGCGGTCAGTTACCCAGCCACCACAAACAAAAGTCACTTTTTCCTTTCATCTCCTGGATCTTACACAAACACAGAACACATACACGGCACACAGCAGACACCTTGACTAAAATCCCAGGGTTTTGGATACAGGCTTGGACTTTTTATACTACCTGGGAATGCGGTGGTGACCACACCTGACCGGCAAGAGGCATAGACCCGGACTGGGCACAGGGGACATTCAGGTAAGATGATAACATTTTCTTACCTTACTTATGGAGCTGCGCAGTCTCTGTCCCGTGAACCAAGGCCTGGCTAGCTCAGTCGGTAGAGCATGAGACTCTTAATCTCAGGGTCGTGGGTTCGAGCCCCACATTGGGCGCCATTTGATATAGAAATTTGGGTTGGATAAATTTATCCCTGTGTGTGCTGCGGCCGCTCCAAATAAGACTGAGTATTATGAGTATAATGAATATAAAAATTCCAAAAGATCTTCATACACATTGTTTGAAAAGTCTTGTGGCTGTAAGGTGCATAAACTACAATATCAGTTCAAGGAATTGAAATTGTGGAATATTAATATGTACAGTTGTGTGAAAAAAAGTTTGCCCCTTCCTGATTTCCAAATGTTTAGCATGTTTGTCACACTTGAATTTTTCAGATCAACAAACAAATTTAAATATTAGAGAAAGATAATACAAGTAAGCACAAAATGCATTTTTAAATGGAGGTCTTTAATATTAAGAGAAAAAGAAATCCAATCCTGCAGGGCCTTGTGTGAAAAGTGCCCCCACTTAAAACATGAATTAACTGTGGTTTATCACATTTTTGGGAAGCAGAGTTCAAATTCCCTAGTCACACCCAGGCCTGATTACTGCCACACCTGTTCTCAATCAAGAAATCACTTAAATAGGACCTGCCTGAAAAACTGAAGTAGACCAAAAGATCCTCAAAAACTAGACATCATGCCGCGATCCAAAGAAATTCTGGAACAAATGAGAAAGAAAGTTATTGAGATCTATCAGTCTGGAAAAGGTTATAAAGCCATTTCTAAAGCTTTAGAACTCAAGGGAATCACAGTAAGAGCCATTATCCACAAATGGCAAAAAACATGGAACTGTGGTGAACCATCCCAGGAGTGGTCGGCTGACCAAAATCACCGCAGGAGTGCAGCAACGACTCATCCAAGAAGTGACAAAAGACTCCACAACAACATCAAAAGAATTGCAGGCCTCACTTGCCTCAGTTAAGGTCAGTGTTCATGACTCCACCATAACAAAGAGACTTGGCAAAAATGTCCTGCATGGCAGCATTCCAAGGTGAAAACCACTGCTGAGCAAAATGAACATAAAGGCTCATCTCAGTTTTGCCATAAAACATTTTGATGATCTCCAAGACTTTTTGGAGCATACTCTTTGGAGTGACAAGACAAAAGTTGAACTTTTTGGAAAGTGAATGTACCATTACATCTGGCGAAGAAGTAACAAAGCATTTCAGAAAAGAAACATCATACCAGCAGTAAAATATGGTGGTGGTAGTGTGATGGTCTGGGGCTGTTTTGCTGCTTCAGAACCTGAAAGACTTGCTGTTGTAAATGAAACCATTAATTCTGCTGTCTACCAAAAAGTCCTGCAGGAGAATGTCCGGCTATCTGTTCATGTCCTCAAGCTGAAGCACGCGTGGGTTATGCAACAAGAAAATAGTCCAAAACACACTAGCAAGCCCACCTCTGAATGGCTTAAGAAAAACAAAGTTAAGACTTTGGAGTGGTCTAGTAAAAGTACTGACCATAATCTGATAGAGATGCTGTAGCATGAACTTAAAAAGGCTGTTAATGTTTGGAAACCCTTCAGTGTGGCTGAATTACAACATTTCTGCAAAGAAAAATGGGCAAAAATTCCTTCAGAGCATTGTAAAAGACTCATTTCCAGTTTTTGCAAATGCTTGATTGCAGTTGATGCTGCTAAGGGTAGCCCAACCAGTTATTAGGTTTAGGGGGCAATCACTTTTTCACACAAGGCCTTGTAGGTTTGGATTTATTTGTTCCTTAATATTAAAGACCTTCATTTAAAAACTGCATTTTGTGTTTACTTGTGTTATCTTACTTTAAGATTTACATTTTTTGTGATCTAAAACATTTAAGTGTGACAAACATGCAAAAGAATAAAAAATTAGGAAGGGGGCACAAACTTTCACACAACTGTATTTACAGTTGCAAGAACAGTAAATGGGCTCTTTGCAGATCACCATAATGCACAATTCTACATGTTTTGAGGGTAGTAGTGGCCTCTTCATCTTAGCAGTGATGATCATATTGTTTTCGATTCAAATTTGCCGACTTCGCCAACCCCCCAAAAAAAATTTTTTGATTTATCATGAAATAACTGTTCCTTATTATACTCTGGTGTCTCTCCAGACCTCAAAGCAAATTAAAAGAAGATTAAAATTAATAAATAAATACTACACACCTCAGCACTCACCTCTCCAGCCTCCCCGCAGTTCGCTGCCAGACATAAAGTATTCTTCCTTCTGCCATCATGTTCCAGCATCTCTGTCATCTTCACTACAGGCCAGGACTGATGATCTGGTCACTTGGCGTCATAAGTTAGAGGTGCACATCATGAAGTTATGACATCACAACTAGTATACTCGTTACTCGAGATTTCCCGATCCTGCTTGGCACAGTTGCCTGGTGGCTAGGGAATCCCCACATGTACTTATGCTGGCTAACAGATGTAAATCATTCAGCTGCGGCAAGAAAAACGAAATCTCCGAGCACTAAAAAATACTCGGGGGACCCCGCGTGTGCTCGAGAAATCTCGAGTAACAAGTATATTCGCTCATCACTAATCACAACCTTCAAAGAGAAAGTGACCCTTAAGGTCTAATCGCAGTTGGAAGTCTTGGCCTATAGTGAAGAGACCGTAGGTATGGCATGTGACAATTGAAAGAAGAAGACTAAATGGTGCATAGTGAGTAGCAGTACGGCCGGGGAGGTAGGGTTTGGTATTTTTTCTTGTTTTTTTTACCACCTCCTGGCCCAAAATGGATTGCTCACTAAATTGACTGCTGGGGATTTTATTTTAATTATCAGCAAAATAAGGCTCAAACTTTATCCCCTGTGATATCTACAACACAGCATATCAATTGAAAATTACTGATTTGTCTATCCTTTTCTTACTTTTTTGGCTAAACATTTTCCAAGAAATGAAGCTCAAGATTGCCAACTTAAAAATTTTTTATGATTTTTGTTAAATATCGTGCCAGCAGATGACTATATAACTTAGAGATGAGCAGATCTTTTGAAATTCGAATTCACCATTTTTGCCGAATTCTCCCCCCCAAAAAAAAGTGATTTGGGTTAAATAAAAAAATGTATATAATGTTACGACCATCTTCATTGCTAGAAATAATGCTAAATCCTCCCAGTGCTCCAGCATACTAATCCCTTGCACTTTTCTCTCTTTGACTACATTATAAAACTATAAGTGGCAGAGTTCTTTATACCTTCACATAAGCATAATGGATCACTAATTGGTTTTGCTTCACAAAGCGTTTTAATGCATCTAGCTCCATATTGCTTACTTTCTATGCATTTCTTACATTGTAAACCTACTAAGAAAAGGGAAAAGAAACACTTTGGGGATTTAGAGAAATGAAATTAAACATAATCAGCAATTGGCTGTCTGATCTTCAGGACTAGGTCCATTTTATACCTGTATTTACCTAATTGACCATGAAATCTTTTGTAAAATCCAAGCTTGACAAGAGCTTTGCCACTTTAAGCAGACGATGATGAATGGCTTTATTATGTTGCCTGTTCTCCTTTTATAAGGCTGAGATGCTTAGTTTTCTTTTCATCTTTAATGGCTGCCAATTTGCAAGAGGAGACTTTGGTATGAGGGTAGGGGGTGTTCAGTAAATTTACAATTCAATAGACTGTATAACAGGATTTTTAAATCTTCCGTCATATTCAAAATCCCCTTTATCCTTCCGATATTTCATGTGCAAGAAGGGTTACTGGGCGATCTCCAGTTTGGACATGACAGTATATATTGGTTTATAGTTTCTATCTTAAGTGTCAATTTAAGCCCTAATGGTAGACCTCTGGTGCACACCAAGGCAATTTAGCACAAGCCTGTCCTGCACCAGAGTGGTCAATTGTGCATTATTGATTAAACAATAATTCTCTATGTAAAGTGCCATGCTAAGCAGGGGTCAAGAGCTGAAAGCATAGCGAGGGCATTAAGTAGTAGTTTAGGCCACTTACAAAATGGATTACATGTATTAAATCTAAGCCTCATTTGCCAGCCATTTCTCAGTCTGTATTGTGCTGACATAAGGGCACTGAGACTGTGAATAATGCAATATGTCATTGTAGCCACCCGGGCTAAATCACTCAGGAAGATTTCAATAATAATTGCAGATGGGGCCATCTTGTATTACATGAAATAATGTGCACTGCATGCTAAGTGAATTCATGTATTAGTCAGAGATGTCATCGATGACATCACAGTCAATGACAAATAATATTTCAGATTATCTCACGGGAACAGTTCTGGATGATGTCACCTTAAATGTGCATCATGATGTTTTAAAGATTTTTAGTTTGAAACTGAATTTTCTGCTTTACTTTCTTCTATGTGTGTCAATATTAATAGTAAGAAAAATACTCATGGGTTTGCTTTTTGTGCTACAAAAAACGATTAGAAGAAAGGAAATATACTGTTGGTCTACCAGTAGTGTTTTTTCTTACCGGTGCCAAAACAGTCAAGAAGTTATTGGATGCTGCTAGGTATATAAGCTCCGAAAAAACGATAGGGGCCATGGTCAAGTGCTTCACTTGAATAGGGGGTGGCCGGCTGCCATTTTGGTGGACCATTTAGGGCCGGCAAGTAGTATAAATAACAATAAAAAAAAGGAATGCCACACCACTCACCTATCTGGACACATTACTGATCACTATTCGCCATGCGGTCCTCTTCTCTCCATCGTCTTGTGCTGCATCTCTGGCTTCTACACTATAAGCAAGGACTTCGGGCCATGATCAGGCCTTCAGGTCACCGCACATATTAAGATTGTGATGTCATGGTGTGTGCCATGACCTTTCAATAGACAGTGACTAGGTTGGCAGTCCTGACCTATGGTGAAGATGAAGCGTGTGATGACACCCTTGCAGATCAGCTGTTACTGGCATCGTCATCGTCCATAACGTCTCAGACGCTGCCAGAACATAGCAGTCCTGTCAAAACTATAGTGTCTGTGGCTGGATACTACACTTGAATAGTGGCTTGATATGCAGTACCCGGTTATAGCCACTATGGAAATGACGGAGCTGCTTGGTTCCCTCAGCATCCAAGAACTTCTGGCAGCCACAGCTATCAACTGATTGGTGGGGGTGTCAGGAATTGCACTCTGACCAATCAGATATTGATGGACTATCCTTAGAATTGGCCATCAATAAAAAGTATTGGCCAACAAATTTAAGAAGAGTGCACTTTGTAATGAATTTTGCTTTCTCTAGTCTGGAGAACATTTATATGTGATTTATGCCACTTTTGTGCCCTAAATAATGCTGATTTTTTTTGGATGCACTTAGCTACCTTCCATCCTAACCTTTATCTGCCCACTTTGGTGTACAAATGTCAAAAGTAGCCAAATTGTTGTGCAACTGTGAGTTGCGTTAAAAAAGATCAATATTTCAAGCAGTTGTATGCCTGAATTCTGTTGAAAACTGCTTGATAATTTGGGATCTATGACTCTTCTAGAAAGCATAAGAAGGATATTAATTTGTGCCCCCATCCCACTAGGGGATCCATAGCAATCAGGTGCTTTACCTCTGTGGAAGCTATGCCACTTATGGAAGGCAATACAGTCAACATTTTATTGCCATATCACTTTCCTAAGTACCTGAAGAGCCAATCTGCTTAGTACAGAAGTAAAATATTTTAAGTACATGGATTTGCCTTAAAAACTGATAAAAAAGTTTTTACTCTCTATAGGGGGTGTATTTGTCAGCATATTGGATGCTAGCCAGTTGAGTTGCGTAAAACAATTTGCAGAAACCTTATCCGGCATCCATGTCGTTACAGCAGGACCATGGAAGTGTGACCTTCTGCCTGTGTCCTCAGCGCCTCTTGATTGCTAGACCCTAATGATGTCATGATATTTGTTAGGCCTAATCACTTTTTGGCCTATTATTAACTGGCATGGTCTATCAGTAATTGACTTATCAAGGCAGCAAACTGTGCCAACGTCAAAGATGGAAAACAAAAATTGGAAAGCTGCATGTCAAAGATGGAAAAAATATAACTTTTTCTCATTACTGATCGTTCTTAAAATCAATATTATTTTCAACTCACGTGAATTTTTTAAAGTGAATTCTTGAGGGAATTTAGGAGCATGCAATATTTATTACAGATGTTTCTGATATTTTAGTGCTTATTATTTTGTATGCATTTTTATATACTGTATATATTGTATTTGCATACAATTTTTTTTTTCCCCATAATTTGATGCTCTCTAGAGAATTAGCAGACCTGCTGACATTCCACAAGTGGCATATAAACTACCATCGCATTTACATGAGGAAGCATCTGTAAATCCTTTGCAGTACTATGTGTGATGAGTGCAATTGCAGGCTATAACCTTCATGTAGCTGTTTGCTCCAGAGATGTTTGTATTATGTGAAAGACAAAAGCGCGGTGTGGGGTAATCCTCCCGCCATGTGGTACTAATCCTCGTTCCATGGGGTCGAGCTTACATTCTGCATGCAGTATCAGCTATGTGTCATGTTTTACTTTAAAGTTTTGCATTCGTTACTAGGTAATTTATAATCACTGCACAGCAATTCTTGCAGTTGTAGTGATAATAAATCCTGAACATTTATCTATATTATGGGTGGGGAGACGTAATACGCATACAGAATGTGGCACCATGAAAAACATTGTGTAGTATTATTATTATGAGGGGAAAACAATAACAATGGCAACAATTACTGTTGTTTAACATTTTATATCTTTTTTTATTTAATCACTTTTATAGCGCCATTAATTCCACCGTGCTTTACAGACATTATTGGCACCGTCCCTGATGGGGCTCACAATCTATATTCCTTATCGGTATGTTTTTGGACTGTGCTATCGGCACCTTCCCCGATGGGGCTCACAATCGAGATTCCTTTTCGGTATGTTTTTGTACTGTGGGAGGAAACTCATGCAAACATGAGGAGAACATACAAACTCATGACAGATATTATATCTGGTGGGATTTGAACCCAGACCCCAACTCTGCAAAGCAACAGTGCTAACCACTGAGCCACGGTGCTGCCCATAAAATACTTCTTATGGAGCTAAAATAATGCACAAGTTTTACATTCATGTAAAAATGATGAGGCACACATGTGGTACCAAATGACAGACTCACTATTAGGTCTCATGTATACAATCGATTATATCAGATGAGTGCTATCCTTGAATTTCATAGATAACACACATACTCATGATATTCTATGGGGCTATGCATAGGCCAATATTTTTTCTAGGGACCAAGCTTAAAATCGGAGACATGTCCAATTTTGATTTGTGTCGCGTCAAAATTGGCAATGCAAATTTATGGGTCCTTGAAAAACATCAGATCGCACACAGATGATATTCGAGCGCAGCCTAATTTTTACGGACCGTCAGAATGGAAATGGTGGGGAAACATCTCATTGTCTCATTGTCATTCCATTCCATAGAAATGGAAATTTCTTCATAGAAATTTTCCAGCTCAATATTTTCCTAATCTCTTTTTAAATAATGCTTGCTTTTTTTGCAATGAACGCACAATATAAATTGCAGTACTCACATGGTACGTTACCTAGTAAAGTGAGGTTTGGGGCAGTTTGGGGACATCTTTGCACTGAGGGTCTCCATGTAACTGGTCATTTTCAGAAGATTGTACATCCACATAGTTTTTAAAGCATAAATTGTTACCTTTTAAATTATTAGTTCCATAACATATTTATGAATATAAATTAGTGATTTTTTAGAGAAATTTAATTCGCCTTCAATGTTATAAAAATAGTAAGTATGAAACAAAATGGCAGCTGGCTGAATTTGCTGTTTTGTGGAGCTGGAGAGGGCTGCAAAAACTAAATAAAATAAAATAATAATAATGATCACCTGACCTCTCATCTCTTTTTCCCAAATGGCAATCAGATATGTTCCTTAACCATTACTAAACATAATTACTAGTAACAGCGTCTACTGTACACATACATACATTAATCTATAGTTATCTGACTTTTAATACTATATTTACAGGCTTCGGGAGCAGACGCCCTGGAGTTGAATCTTTCTTGCCCCCATGGCATGGGAGAAAGGGGCATGGGTCTGGCATGTGGGCAGGTAAGAATTTCCTTTTCTTTCTTGTTACTTTCGTTAAGATTAAGAGTTTTTTTAACTTTGAATTGAAAACTTGTATGTAGGTCGGCTGAGCGGCATTCATAGAGCAGTGGCATTATAAGGTCTGAACTAGAATAGTAAAACATTACAAAGCTTTAAGGGGTTGTCCACTACTGAGTAATCTTAGCTTAACCTATTGAGGACCTGAAATAAAATAAAAACATTATATGCTCCTGCTACGTACTGTAGCGGCAACATTCCAGTGTTCCCAATGGTGATATTACATTGCTATGAGGAAAACGATGGGAAGGTATCACTTATGTGCTGCTGAGATGAAATCCTTAAAATCAAATCATTTGATTGATTTGTCCTGATGAAAAGGACCTTGAAACGCGTTGACTTCTAAACCTGTTCCTGTAAATGATTTGATTTTAAGGATTTCATCTCAGCAGTGCATAAGTGATGCCTTCCCATAATTTTCTTCATACCAGTGGTCATTCTCTCGACCTGTATCTAAGCAGCAGCTGTTACATGCCGTTCATATGTTGCCATTAAGCAACTCAGCAAAGTGAGTGTATCTTACTTTTTCATGACACCCTATTGTCATTGGATAAGACCCTATTGCGCTTTTATTTTTCCCAGTTTTATTTGCATTGTGTAATGTGCTGCTGCAGAGCAGTATAGTGCAACCTCCACCAGGGAGTGCTGGTTAAGGAAAAGAGGTTGTACACACAGCACAGCAATACTGAACAACAACACAGGTGTCACAGGTAATGAAAGAGAAGTCAGACAAGCCAAGGTCATACACAGAGAGATAAGCACAGTACACAGGGGAAGTCAGAAGAATGGTCGGGGACAAACAAGAAGTCAGAGCTTACCGGGAACGTGGTAACTAAAACGTGAGACGTAAGATGAAGTTGGGATGCAAGCCAGGGGTCAGAACAAGTCATAAATGGGTACAGGCAGTCAGAGGCAAAAAGGAACACTAGTACAAGTGAACAGGCCAGGTGCTCAAGCCGTGCAGCATGAACTATAGCAGACACTGGCCCACAGACTGCAGAGGGCTTAAATAGCTCAGCCAGCTTCAAAGTGAGGCAGAGGGGATTAACTCCCACATGACCAGTCCAGAGACAAGACAGCTAAACATAAAATCAGAACTGGATCATGACACATTGTTACATTAGTATATCATTTGCTCGCTGCAGTCAATGAGTGGCCTTTCATCAGCCTGTTGGTCATCGCAAATCAAAGTGGATGTCTGCTCAAATGAAATAGTAAAGTCTACAGCTCATGACTGGAAGCTCATTGGCTGTAGCCAGTACATGACACAGCAATGTCTCATCACTACCAGGAACAATGCTGTGACTTCGCTAGTACGGCACCTCTACAAGAGGTGAGCATACACTGTTTCAACTTTATTTCAGGTCCTTAATTGATTAGGCTTGGGTTGTCTAGTTTTGGATAATTCCCTTGAAGAGTGTATATCACTGGTAGGGCTCATGCAGATGACTGTTTTAATCAGATGACTGCTATCCATGGTTTTGACGCATAACACCAGTACCCATGTTATTCTTTGCTCAGCTAACAGCCGTGGGTGGAATCGTGATCCAGCTATGGCTGTTAACATGTTAAATGCTGCTGTCAATCTCTGACAGCAGCATTTAACATGAGCGCATCAGAAGCACATCTCAAACCCAGCCCATCAGCACCGCTGTCACATGATCGCAGGGCGCCGATAGGTTGTCATGACAGCCGTGGGTCTGCAGGAGACCCCCATGCTTGCCATTGCTGATATGCTATGAGCGCAGCCCCGTGGCCAGAGTTTATAGCCAATGATAATTTCTGCTGCACATAGCAGGACTGAAACCCTGCTATGTGTAGCACAAGCGATCAGAAGATTGCAGCTTCAAGTATCCTAAGGAGACTATTGAGGCAAGTAAAAAGTCTAAAAAAGTTTTTAAAAATATTAAAAAAAAATGTAAAAAATATAAAAGTTCGAAACACCCCCCTTTTGCCCCATTCAAAATAAAACAATAAAAACTCAAAAAATACACATATTTGATATCATCGCTTTCAGAAATACCTGATCTATCAAAATATAAAAAGAATTAATCAGATCGATAAATGGCGTAATGAGAAAAAAATCAAAGCGACTAAATTACGTTTTTTTGGTCACCACCACATTGCAATAAAATGCAAAAAGAGGGGATCAAAACATTGCATCTACCCCAAAATGGTATTAGTAAAATCATCAGCTTGGCGAGCAAAAAATAAGCCCTCACCCAGCACCAGATTCCCACAAATGGAAACGCTACGGGTCTCGGAACATGGCGCTTTTTGTTGGGTTTTTTTTTACAAATTTTTATTTTTTTTAACTACTTAAATAAAAAAGAATCTATATATGTTTGGTATCTGTGAAGACGTGGAGAATCACAATGACAGGTCAATTTAACATTCTGTTAACATGGTAGGAAAAAGCCTCAAAACAATTGTGAAATTGCTCTTTTTTTGCAATTTCACCACACTTGAATTTTTTCCCCCATTTTTTAGTAAGTACAAGATATGTTAAAACTAATGGAGTTGTTCAAAACTACAACATGTCCCACACAAAAAAAAGACATCACGTGGCCATATTGATAGAAAAATAAAAAAGTTGTGGCTCTGGGAAGAAGGGGAGCAAAAAACGAAAACTCAAAAATGGAAAATCTGAACTCTAGAATTGCTTGTTTCAACAAAAAAAAGAAACAAAAATATACAAAAATCAGTACATTCACATATATATACCAAAATGGTATCAATAAAAACATTAGCCAAGGAGACAAAAAATAAGCCCTCACACAGCTCCATTGACAGAAAAAAAATTGGTCAGTCAATGGTGAGACAAGCAAAAAATTACAAATTTTTAATTTTTTTTCACCGGTTAAATGGAATCTATCACCAGCGTTTTGCTACCTCATCTAAGGGCAGCATAATGTAGGAAAACAGACCCTGATTCCAGTGATGTATCACTTAGTTTATTGATTACAGCAGTTGTGACACAATTAGAGTTCTTAGATGTAGAATGCAGAAAAGCTGAGAAGTAAACCCCACCCACATCACAGCTCCCTATGTACAATGTCTATTGACAGTGAGCTGGTTATCAGAGGAGGAGGTGGAGTTGACTTGTCAGGAGATAATGATAATCTTCTAGTGATAAAAACTTATTTGTAAGCAAACAACAGCACATAGCTTGAAAATTGACTCATCGTTGAATTCAGTGTTTAACCCCTACCTCATGTTGTCCTCAGATTCCACTGAGTTCTCCTTCAATGGAAGTCTTTAAACAGAGTATCGACAGACATCTCTCTGAGATGGTTTAGTGAATCCTGCATTGAGCAGGGGGTTGGACATGATGTCCACAGAAGTCCCTTCCAACTCTAACATTCTATGATTCTGTAATTCTACATAGCAAAAACTTGCTGACATATTTGCTTAAAAAGTACAGGTTTACAATCACTAAAATCATAAAGACAGGGAGGATCTTGTTTTCAGGTCATTTTTACCAAACAATTAATGTCATAAAAAACAAAAGATAAAAAAAATGGAATTGCATTTATTTCACCATTTCACCGCATTTAGATTTTTTCCTGTTTCTTGTACATTATTAGGGTAAAACTAATCATGTCATTCCAAACTAAAACTCATTTGTCCAAACATTAGCCCTCATTTGGTTATGTTGACAGAATAGTAAAAAGTTATGATTTTTTTTCAACAAGTGAAGGAAATTACAAAACCCCAAAATGCAGAAAACTCTTTGATCCTTATTAGGTTAAAGGGCTAGCATTGAAAAAAGCTTTTTTGTAACACAGTGATAACACAAAACATAACATATGTTATAATTCGAGTTGTCAGTTTCTTCACTTGTCCAGTATGGTTCAAAGAAACAATAGAAAATTACCTGTTGCTTAATTCTCGTTTTTGTGTTACATGTATTTAAAAAACGCAATGTTTTGCTACCATAATATGATCTGTGTTAGAAAAAAAATCATAATGTTGCCATTTTCTGACAGACCAGTAGAAGGAAGGATTGTTAGAAGGCTCCTTATCATCAAGGGCAGGATTACAATGACAAGTGCCACCTCTATACATATCTGATAACATATGATCCACCACTCATAATAGACAATGTCACAACTGACCCTGCTTCCCCTCCCTTGACAATTGAGCTTTGCACATGCTCATTAGGTGCTTCAATATAAAAGATAAGATTTGTTTATTGCTGTTGTTGTACATGTATATTTCCTTAAACAGGTATTTAAAGTCAATAAAAGCCAATGTGAAAATTGCAAGATTTCTTATTTTTATATAGTAATGTAGATGTGATTATGGTAAAACAAAATGCAAAAAATAAGGAAAAAAACAAATTAGCACAAACACCTGATTTAACCAGTGGGGATTTTTTTGACAGCACAATCCCTTTAAATCTGTAAAAAGATAGTTTCATGCACAGCTCATTTACAGGCTTAATTGTTGTGTCAAAGCAAAGAAAAATGTAAAAAATAAAAAAATGTGTATTTATATAAAAGTGTGTTAGGGGTCGAGTTTCCGCCTCTGCACAGGGGGAGTCTCGAACCATCTCCACTGCGGTCTCCCATTCTTCTCCAGCCGCAGTGGAGCCTGCTCAGTGGAGACGTTGCTCTCAGCGTCTGACTCAGCCTGATACTATGCGGATGCTTACTGCTGCCTTTCCAGGCTCAGCCATTGTAGCCAGTACTGGTCAGCAGAGAGCAGATGTCTCTGGGACTAAGTCCTGCCTTTCCTTTTCTGAGAATGCCCAAGGTAAGACCTCTCATTGGAGGTCAGGGGTCACATGCTCAGGTACTGCAGCAGCTCCCATTGGTCCTCTAAGAAGGTCTTGATGTTGCTCAGGTACTGTGGCATCTCCCATTGGTCCTCTAGGAAGGTCCTGAAGTTGCTGCAGGTTTTGCACGGCCATGCGCTAGGATCAGCCTATGTCATGAGCTTTTGCTATTCAGTGGTCTTGTCTGCTTGTGGTCAGGGTCCGGCTGAAATAAGCCAGTTGAATACCGGCACCTCCGGTGAGGAGTTTTGTATGGTGAATTCAGGGCTGGCGTAAAGCCATTAGAATTCCGGCTCCACCGGAGAGGATGTGTTTGTGTGCTCGCTGCTCCCTGACCACTGATTGTTTTTGCTCTGTTAGGCAGCTGTGTTCCCCTGTGACGCAAACAGGGCACAGCATTTTTACTTCTGTGCGACTCTGAGAAGTAACAGAGTTTGCTTATACCGCCATATTGTGCCGCCATTTGCTAGCAGCAGGTTCGTCTCCTGCACGGTGGACCCCGGGCTGCAAACGCACCAATAATTATATCTAAATATACTCGTGCATTCCGCCTGCCCTAACAAAACCAAAACACTAAAGCAACACGACCAAAGAGGCTCCAAAAATATTTAAGTTAATCCAATATATATTTTATTAAGGGAAACAGGTACAGATGAAACACAGGAAAAGGAGGGGGTACAACAGCTTGCACATGCCAGAAATGGACGCTCTACAGGACATGCGATAGTATGACAGGCAGGAAAAATAACGATATTAAATATGTATATTGCACTGATACCACACAGCCTGACTTAATATTGGCCCAATACAGGAGGAAATAAATAGGTAAAATAAAAGACCTAACATGTTAGGATGACACATTACCCGTATATGCGGCCAAGAGATGTCCAGGAGCGTCCCCCCAGAAGCATGGCAAAAGTAATAAATAAATGTTCTAAAAAAAAGTGACAAAAAAATATGAAAGTTTAAATCACCCCCCTTTCCCTCCATTCAAAATAAAACAATAAAAAATATCAAATATACACATATTTGTTATTGCCTCGCTCAGAATCGCTCGATCTATCAATAAAAAAAGGATTAACCTGATCGCTAAACGGCGTAGAGAGAAAAAAATTTGAAACACCAGAATCACATTTTTTTGGTCACCGCGACATTGCATTAAAATGCAATAACGGGCGATCAAAAGAACGTATCTGCACTAAAATGGTATCATTAAAAACATCAGCATGGCACACAAAAAATAAGCCCTTACCCAACCCCAGATCACGAAAAATGGAGACGCTACGGGTATCGGAAAATTGCGCAATTTTTTTTTAGCAAAGTTTGGAATTTTTTTTACCACTTAACCTAGACATGTTTGGTGTCTATGAAATCGTAATGACCTGGAGAATCATAATGGCAGGTCAGTTTTAGCATTTAGTGAGCCTAGCAAATAGCAAAACAAAAAACAAGTGTGGGATTGCACTTTTTTGGCAATTTCACCACACTTGGAATTTTTTTCCCATTTTCTAGTACATGACATGCAAAAACCAATGATGTCGTTCAAAAGTACAACTTGCCCTCACATGGGCATATTGACAGAAAAATAAAAAAGTTATAGCTCTGGGAAGGAGCGGATCGAAAAACGCAAAATGGAAAAATGCTGGGGTCATGAAGGGGTTGATATTATTATTATTATTAGTAGTAGTAGTAGTAATATTAAACCTACTACATATTGGGATAGGATCTTAAAGATTGGAATACCTCTTTAACGCTATGTATGTATTGTCTACTAGAAATAATAGAAATTAGAAATCAAGAAGAATATGTGTTTCTTACAAGTTTAGAATAAAGTGTCTTTATAAGGCCTGTTTCACACGTCAGTGCCTCTGGTACATGTGGTGACAGTTTTCTCACTTACCGGAGACACTGACTCACGTAGACACATTAAAATCAATGTGTCTCTGCACATGTCAGCGTGTTTTCACGGACCGTGTGTCCGTGTGAAAAACACGGAGACATGTCAGTGTTCGTGGGAGTGCACGGATCACACGGACCCCTTAAAGTCAATGGGTCCATGTAAACACGTACTGCACATGGATGCTGTCCTTGTGCCGTCCGTGTGCCGTGCAGGAGACAGCGCTACAGTAAGCGCTGTCCCCCCAGTGTGTGGTGCTGAAGCCGTCATTCATTCCTTCTGCCCAGCAGTGTTCGCTGAAGAGAAGGAATGAAAAATCAATGTTTTTTTATTATTTTTGTGTTTAAAATAAAGATCCTTGTCACCTGCCGCCTCCCACCCCCTGTGTACCCGCCCGCTGGCATTAAAATACTCACCCAGCTCCCTCGATGCTTCCTCTCAGCGTCACAGCTTGTCCTGTATGAGCGGTCACGTGGTGCCGCTCATTACAGGGATGAATATGTGGCTCCACCTCCCATAGGGGTGGAGCCGCATATTCATCACTGTAATGAGCGGCACCACGTGACCGCTCATATAGGACAAGCTGCGGCGCTGAGAGGAAGCATCGAGGGAGCTGGGTAAGTACTTTATTTCCACCGGGCGGGCGCACAGGGGGTGGGAGGGGGGAGGTTACTGGGAACTTTATTTTAACCACAAAAAAAAACAATGATTTTTCATTTCTTCTCTCCAGCGAACGCTGCTGGGAAGAAGGAATGAATTCCGGCTTCAGCACCCGAAGCAGGGGACAGCACTTACTGTAGCGCTGTCTCCTGCATGGTCCGTGTGGTACTCAGTCGGCACACGGGTGGCACACGGCTGCCGCACGTGTGCCACACTGATGTGCCACGTGAGCACACGGACACACGGATACGGATAACTCTGGTACCGATTTTTCCGGTCCCGGAATTATCTGGACGTGTGAGACTGGCCTAATTGAGAATGAGGCTTAAAGTGAACCTGTCAGCAGGATTGTGCTGAGTAAACTACAGACTGTCAGGTTGGCACCGTTATACTGATTAAAATGATACCTTGGTTGATGAAATCTGTCTTGTGATTGCTGTTTAATCTGTATTTGTAGTTTTCAGTTATTGAAATTCTGAGGCTCTGGGGTGGCCTGTGTAGGCGAGGCTTTATATAGTGCTCTGCTTAGATATTCATATGTATAGCTTATGACAGGTCACTTATCCTTCAGTGACCTGCCCTATTTTACATACTGAATATACTATTGTGGGGTTAGAAAAAAAAAATGTCACTTGATCAAAATAACATCAGTGGCGATGCCTGCGCAGTAGCATGTATCTGTTTATGCCTATAATATTGCCAGGTAAAAAAAAAATAACTTCATCAAAATTGTGCAGGCAGCGGCACATGCGCAGTAGCATCTATCGTGTTCTGATAGATGCTACTGCACAAGCACCACTGGTGCCATTTTGCTGAAGCCAATTTTTTTTCTTCAGAAAAATGGTGGCACATGGGCAGTAGCATCTTTTGCGTTCAGATAGATGTTGCTGCGCAAGCACCGCTGGTGCCATTTTGACTAAGCCAATTTTTTTATGTAGCAAAATGGCGGCGGAACATGTGCAGTAGCAACTATTAACTGAAAGCTGCAAATACGGAGTAAACAACAACCACAAGACAGATTTCATCGACCAAGGTATAATTTTAACCAGTATAATGATGCCAACATGACTGTGTCTGTCATTTTCTGAGCAAAATCCTGCTGACAGGTTCACTTTAAAGAAGAAAAGTAGAAATGCTGCAAGTGATTTAGTCATGTTCCCCAATGTTTCACATCCAATTACTACAGGATTTAATATCTGTTTTATAGAATTTTCCTTAAATGGGCTGCCTATCCTGCCCAGTCTAAAACCTATTAAGAGGTTTTAATTAAATATGAGCAAATAGATTCTACAGCAAATACATTTAATTTGTTTAACCTCTTAAGGATCGTGCGTTTTTTTGTTTTTGCGTTTTCATTTTTTCGTTTCCTTATTTCAAGAGCCATAACATTTTTTTTATTTTTCCATTTGATATAGCTGTGTGAGGGTTTGTTTCTTGTGGTATGAGTTGTACTTTTTGAAAGACACCATCCATTTTATCATATGATTTAATGGAAAGCGGGGAAAATATTCCAAGAGTTGCGAAATAGCTAAAAAAGTGCAAATCTACAATTGTTTTTTTTTTATTTATAGCAATTATTTTACTGTAAAACAACTTTGTAATATTATTAGGTCATAATAATAATAATATTATTATGGCATACAATACATGCATAGTTTTTGCTTTATTTTAGAATTCAGAAATTTGTAAAAAAAAATATATATATATCTATTTTTTTTAATGTCACCACATTCCAAGAGCCGTAACATTTTCAATTTCTGGGATATGGAGATGTATGAGGGCTTGTTTTTTGCTCCGAAACCAACATTTTTATTCATATCATTTTGTGGTATAAACGATATTTTGATCGCCTGTTATGACATTTTTCCTGTTGTTGCAGTGGATGAAAAATTTCAATTCTGGCATTTTTAATTTTTTTCTTGTTACGCCGTTTATCGATTGGATTAATTTATATTTTGATAAGTCAGATATTTACCAATGCAGTGATACCAAACGTGCATTTTTTTATTTCTTAATTTAGAATGTGGTAAAAAGGGGGGTGAGTTGAACGTTTATATTTTTTAATTTATTTAAAGCAGTTTTTTAAACATTTTTAGGGATCTTGAACCTGCGATCATCTGATCGTTTGTACTATGTGCACCAATGTCACATAATTACTGTATAGAACAGAATTCACGTTCTCCTATGAACGCTAACTATGGGTTGATTTTCACAGGAGTGCCATGATTACAGACACAGGGGTCTTCAGCAGACTCCTAAATGTCATGGCTACCCATCTATATCCCGCGATCGTGCCACAGTCGTGCTGATGAAGGGTTAGTATGGAGCGCCCCCCCGCCAGTACGCCGTTAATGCCACTGTCATAGATTGACAACAACATTTATCAGGTTAACAGCTGTGGATGGAGCTCTGCTCCACCCACGGCTGTTAGAAACAGATAATGATTGATTAACACAGCCATCATCTGCCGTGAAGATGCAGGCTTGGCTTGCGTGCCCGCATCAAAGGCAGAGAGATGACTTATGACAAATATTATGTCATTAGTGATTAGAGGATTAAAATTTCCCAAAATACCATTGCAGGCTCCCATTGATGTGAATCAGTTTCGATATGTGTATTTTTTGTTTGTAAGAATTTTTATAAGTATACATTTTCTATATACCACCATATTTAATTTGTGCTGAATGCATTTTAATTGAGGTGATAAAATGAATATTCCACTTTTAAGAAATGTGTTCACACAAAGTTGCTCAATATTATTTAATTGCAATCCCCTCCACATGGAGGGTGCATGTACCACCAAACTAGAACCTACACTTAAAGTGTGATCTATAAGTAAATTGATCTCCACTCCGGTACTGATTTAAAACAACTAATTTTATTAAAGCACAATTTAAAACAGGTATATTAAAATTACTACATGTCAACAACGGTATAAATCCATTTGAGGGACTCTCCGCCTGAGGATAATGCTATCAATAGATGTAGGCTGTATGCTAAATCAATATATTCATAATGGAGTCACACTATAGGAAGTGAGGATAAAGCTGACTCCCCAACCAGGGAAAGCATGCATGCAAAGTAACAGTCATAAAGCCACACTTCCTAAATGGTATACAACCAATGCAATATCTGATGTAAAGGGTATATTACCTTACGTAATGAGCCTAGAGCACAATCCTCGGCGTCCCTCTGCCCCGACGCGCGTTTCGCTGTCGCTTCTTCTGGAGGCGTGTGCCTCAGCATTATCCTCAGGCGGAGAGTCCCTCAAATGGATTTATACCGTTGTTGACATGTAGTAATTTTAATATACCTGTTTTAAATTGTGCTTTAATAAAATTAGTTGTTTTAAATCAGTACCGGAGTGGAAATCAATTCACTTTTAAGAAATACCTAGAAAGACTACTAATATTACCAGGGCTCTCGGTACTACTTTTTTAATACAGGTGACTCTCCCAGTATACACACTGTTTTACTCTTTCAAAGTCTATTTTTCTATTAAATTAATTCTTCGAGCCTCTTGCTGGATTGGTAATCACTCCCGTATATGGTTTAACTTTCACTGACCTTGAAGGATCGGGGTATAGGTATCTCCTCCCCCATGAAGTTAGTGGAGTTTTAATCCTTCAACTCCTCACCTCCATAACCATTCTAGCAGTGTCATCAGTCACGTTTCTGGGGCTCCCATGTGGTTATATCACGTGAACCCTGTGCCCATTCAGCACTGTCCCCTTCTCCGAACATATGAGTAATCAAGAGGCGATGATGGATCAGACGCAAACCTGACTTCCTCTTGATTACTTATAGGTCTGAACGTGGGAATAGTGACGCCAGCACTGCTTAGGAACAGGGAATGTGAGTGCCGACACCGATGGAACGGAACCAACACCAGAGGTGAGTATAAGTAATTTTATTTTAACAGGGGCAAACATGGGAAATGGGAAGGGGTATTCCTAGTAGTAGACAACCACTTTAAAACTAAAGGTACCTTCACACGAAACGACTTTGTAACGATATCGCTAGCGATCCGTGACGTTGCAGCGTCCTCGCTAGCGATATCGTTTAGTTTGACACGCAGCAGCGATCAGGATCCTGCTGTGATGTCGCTGGTCGCTGAATAAAGTCCAGAACTTTATTTGGTCGTCCGATCGCCGTGTATCGTTGTGTTTGAAAGCAAAAGCAACGATACCAGCGATGTTTTACACTGGTAACCAGGGTAAACATCGGGTTACCAAGCGCAGGGCCGCGCTTAGTAACCCGATGTTTACCCTGGTTACCAGCGTAAAAGTAAAAAAAACAAACAGTACATACTCACCTGCGCGTCCCCCAGCGTCTGCTTTCTGACACTTAGTGAGCGCCGGCCCTAAAGTGAAAGTGAAAGCACAGCGGTGACATCACCGCTCTGCTGTTAGGGCTGGCGCTCAGTCAGTGTCAGGAAGCAGACGCTGGGGGACGCGCAGGTGAGCATGTACTGTTTGTTTTTTTTAGTTTTACGCTGGTAACCAGGGTAGACATCGGGTTACTAAGCGCGGCCCTGCGCTTAGCAACCCGATGTTTACCCTGGTTACCCGGGGACCTCGGCATCGTTGGTCGCTGGAGAGCGGTCTGTGTGACAGCTCCCCAGCGATCAAACAGCGACGCTGCAGTGATCGGCATCGTTGTCGCTATCGCTGCAGCGTCGCTTCGTGTGAAGGTACCTTAAGAAACTCATGTTCAGTTTTGCATATTTTTGCCTAGCAGCATTAGTTCAATGTATGATTTTGGGATGCGTGGTCCATGTCTTTGTCTACAGCATTGGCCTATCAATTTATTATTTCATCAATCGTTGCTCATTACTGGTGTAAATCTGAATGTTAAACCATTGTTGTTTTTTTTTAATGCTTCTCCATCTGATTCTGCATTATTGCCAGTTTCCCCATACACCAATTGAAAATGAAAAATCATATTTGTCTGTTTCGAGCTAAGTAAACTTTCAGTACAAATATCAAGAATAAATAGTTTTAAAGCAGAAAATTTAGGACACATATGGCACTAGTTAGTGCACAAATATCATACAGCACACATATAAGACACTATACTGAAGCAAATGGCCAAAAATATGGTGCTACATAGAATTTCACCTGACATTAGCTTAGTATTACAAAATGAAAATTGCCCAAGTCCATGGTGAACAGAATGAGTTTTCTGTTCATCTTACCGTCATTTCCAGATAACTTATAGGGTATACTGGAAAGAAACCCAGGGTTTCATTAACGTTTTATAGAAACAATTAAAATATTTACTGTTGACTATAAAAACACATTTAGTTTTATT